>NW_023994755.1:0-192500 GCF_015586225.1 Lucilia sericata
AACTACTAACTAACTAACTACTAACTAACTAACTAACTAACTAACTACTAACTACTAACTAACTAACTAACTACTAACTACTAACTAACTACTAACTAACTAACTAACTAACTACTAACTAACTACTAACTAACTAACTAACTACTAACTAACTATAACTAACTAACTAACTAACGAACTAACTAACTAACTAACTACTAACACTAACTAACTAACTAACTAACTAACTAAACTACCTACTAACTACAACTAACTAACTAACTAACTACTAACTAACTAACTAACTAACTAACTAACTAACTACTAACTACTACTAACTAACTAACTAACTAACTAACTAACTAACTAACTACTAACTAACTAACTAACTAACTACTAACTAACTAACTAACTAACTACTAACTAACTACTAACTAACTAACTAACTAACTAACTAACTAACTAACTACACTAACTAACTAACTACTAACTAACTAACTAACTAAAACTAACTAACTAACTACTAACTAACTACTACTAACTAACTAACTAACTACTAACTAACTAACCTAACTAACTAACTAACTAACTACTACTACCTAACTAACTAACTAACTAACTACTAACTAACTAACTAACTAACTAACTACCTAACTAACTACTACTACTACTAACTAACTAACTAACTACTAACTAACTAACTAACTAACTAACTAACTAACTAACTAACTAACTAACTACTAAACTAACTAACTAACTAACTACTACTACTAACTAACTAACTAACTAACTAACTAACTAACTAACTAACTAACTAACTAACTACTAACTAACTAACTAAACTAACTAACTAACTAACTAACTAACTAACTAACTAACTAACTAACTAACTAACTAACTACTAACTACCTAACTAACTACTACTAACTAACTAACTAACTAACTACTAACTAACTAACTAACTAACTAACTAACTAACTACTAACTACTACTAACTAACTAACTAACTAACTAACTAACTAACTACTAACTAACTAACTAACTAACTAACTAACTAACTACTAACTAACTACTACTAACTAACTAACTATAACTACTAACTAACTAACTAACTAACTACTAACTAACTAACTAACTAACTAACTAACTAACTAACTAACTAACTAACTAACTACTAACTAACTAACTAACTAACTAACTAACTACTCTAACTAACTAACTAACACTAACTAACTACTAACTAACTACTACTAACTAACTAACTAACTAACTAACTACTAACTAACTAACTAACTAACTACTACTAACTAACTAACTAACTAACTAACTAACTAACCTACTAACTAACTAACTAATTAACTACTAACTAACTAACTAACTAACTAATTAACTGACTAACTAACTAACTAACTAACTAACTAACTAACTAACTAACTACTAACTAACTACTATAACTAACTAACTAACTAACTAACTAACTAACTAACTAAACTACTAACTTACTAACTAACTAACACTAACTAACTACTACAACTAACTAACTAACTAACTAACTAACTAACTAACTAACTAACTACTACTAACTAACTAACTAACTACTACTAAACTAACTAACTAACTAACTAACTACTAACTAACTAACTAACTAACTAACTACTAACTACTAACTACTAACTAACTACCTACTAACTAACTAACTAACTACTAACTAACTAACTAACTAACTAACTACTACTAACTAACTAACTAACTAACACTAACTAACTAACTAACTAACGAACTAACTAACTAACTAACTAACTAACTAACTTACTAACTACTAACTATTATAACTAATAACAAAAAAGCTTGATTGTTTTTCTGCTGAAACAAATCAAATTTTAAAATTTCCATCAAATACCAGGTGAACAGAATTCAGCAGCAGGTTACATTTTTTATTTTAACACATCGAAGTATGTGCATAACTTAAGGCTCTAGTAATATTTCAAATAGTTACGCATCTGAAATATCATTCTACAACCAAGAATAGCACAACTTAGGGAGGTCGCATAAAGTGAAATAGAAAAATTAATAAGTAGAGCCCTAATTTACGCTAAGTTTTTCTGAACAAAAAATAATTATCTACAAAAAACGTGCCTGCTTAAATTACTGAACGCCTGTTATTACAAAAAGCAAATTCAATTTACACATTTTGGATGAAAGTAGTGTGACTGACATCAACCAGAATTTTGTTTCCAGGGAAGAAACATGCATTTAATTAATAGAATTTTATGATGAAAGTAAAACATTGCATATGTTTCAAAAATTATGTACATGTTTTAATAGGATTTTAATATGGATTTTAATTAAAAATATTTAAATTAGTAAATATTTATGTTATAGGCAAATAAAATAAATTGTATATATATTTTCAAATTTAAGATGAGTAGCAGAAATTTTCTAAACATAATTAAACAATTTTGTTTTTATACTGAAAACAATTTTGTTGTAGAAGATTTTTAACGACATATTAGTTGCTAGAGTAGTAAATGTCGATTACATTGTTTGTAAATGTAAATAATATTAAACTTAAATATCAAATCTAATGTTTATTTACCCCTTTGAATTCAAAATATTTTTTATTTAATTAGAAATGTTAAGTTGTATTCATTTTAATTTGATGGATAAGTTTTGTGACATTTTTGAAATATTAAATTGCAACGACAACAGTATTTTAAATTTGTGTCTAGAATATCTGCATTATATTTTTTATAAAAAATTTTGTGTTAAATGAAAAAAATGCAAAAGCAGATGTTTTATATACATAAGTTCATTTTGAATAGAGTGATATGAGTGATTGATAAACCTGATTAAAACTAGTATTGGCACAAGAGAAAGTTGAATTGCAACAAAAAAATAAAGACAACAAAAATGAAAGTTTATACCGAAACGAACAAATAACACCCTTCACTTACAGAGTTAAATAAGTACCAAGGATTATTATTAGGATATTACAGAAATATATGATACCCTATATAGTATCATATAGAATAAGAAAAATACTGATTCTTTCCATCTTTTTCGTGCACCATCCTACTTCTATCATTAATTTAATATATATTTTTGTAATTAAGAATAGAAAATAACCCCAAAACAGGAAATTTAATTGTTTTTAATAAATGTTTTTGTAAATTAGATTTTTTGTTAATGTGGTAAACAAATTTAATAAATTATAGGATAAATTACCTTTTTTAATAAATAATTATTTGTATACATATTTACATATAACGAAACAAACAATAAAAATTTGTGGTTTAACTTCGTAACGGTTTTGCGTCAGTATGTACAAAAACCTTATAAAAAAAACTAGAAATATTGATGACTAAAATTTGGTATTGTATATTTTTTCTTTATCGATTTGAAAAAATTTTGCGGATTTTTTTGCACTATTTAAAAATTTTGAACCATTGAGAAAAAAAAAGTGGGAAATTCACAAAATGTAAATGACGATAGTGACTTATCATGAATAATATATGTTGAGTAGAAGATTAAAAAAAACGGCCATTATAATGCATTATTAGTATTTATATTAATTTCTTTGTATGAACACATTATGACGTTTTTGATTTTATTTGTTTTAAGTGTTTTACAAAAGGCTCGTCATCTCATTTGCTCTGCAGTTCGGAATGACTGTTATAAAATAGTGATTTTAATTAACGCACAAAATATTGGCCCTACACCCACCTTAAAGTATACCAATCGGCTTAGAATTTTTAAGTCGAATATGCCATGTTCGTCTGTCTGTCTATGTAAACTTTGTAATCTAAGTATAGGTCACATTTTTTTTAAGATAATTCAATGAAATTCGGTATGCTTAACGCCCAAGGAAGACCATAGTTGATTTTGTTTGAAATTAGTCCATTATTTCGCCTAACACCACATACAATCGGACCCTCCGATTTAGCCTTTTAGCCCTTAGTTACGTATCTCGAATGAAAGTGGCACAATTAAGTTTTAATGATTTTTCACGTCAGTTAGTACATCTATCTATCTATCTATCTATCTATCTATCTATCTATCTATCTATCCATCTATCTCTATCTATCTATCTATCTATCTCTATCTATCTATCTATCTATCTATCTATCTATCTATCTATCTATCTCGTCTATCTATCTATCTTCTATCTATCTATCTATCTATCTATCTATCTATCTATCTACTATCTATCTATCTATCTATCTATCTATCTATCTATCTATCTATCTAACAATCTATCTATATATCTATCTATCTATCTATCTATCTATCTATCTATCTATCTATCTATCTATCTATCTATCTATCTATCTATCTATCTATCTATCTATCTATCTATCTATCTATCTATCTATCTATCTATCTATCTATCTATCTATCTATCTATCTATCTACAATCTATCTATCTATCTATCTATCTATCTATCTATCTATCTATCTATCTATCTATCTATCTATCTATCTATCTATCTATCTATCTATCTATCTATCTATCTAACAATCTATCTATCTAACAATCTTTCTATCTATCTATCTATGACAAGGCTTTTAAATTATACATCACTTTTCTTTTTAAAATATATTCCAGTATGACAGAAGTTTTCCTTAGAAACTTTTAAGATGCAGTTGCAGCAAATATTTTCAGAATCGTTAATTTCATCAGGTAAAACTTTTTCCAAAACGAACACGTGTTTTTATCTTTTAAATACATTCTCAGTAATTTAACTATTTTAGAAAATTATTATTTCCCAGTATTAATTAAACTTCATTATAAAATACCAATCAATGTCTTATCAATAATTTTGTTTCCGAAAACTCGAAATTGGTAAAACCCTTTATTATATGTATTTTAGAATAATTTTAATAAAAATTGTGTAACAAATAGAAATAAAATAAAAAATTACAATTTTAACAATGTATTTTTCTTGAAACAGTGGGATAAAATTGGAAAATCACAAATATTGGTAAAACCATTTTAATTTTAAAAATTTTAAAAATTTGAATTTGAATAACCCAGGCTAGGTGATGCTACTTTAGACGTAATTGAAAACAAAACTTAAACGTGTAACCTGCCCTGCAGTTCGGCATGTTGGAAGTATCATAATTTCCTAAAATGTTTAAAATATGTCATATTAATTGTGACAAAATTAAAAATATAAAATTTCTAAGATTTTAATAATGATCTATTCATTTTAGATCTTGTTTGTTTTTAAAATTTGTATAACTATTTTAATCTGAACTTTAAACACTGTATAGTACACATTTTAGAAACAAAAATATTTTACTACAAATCCCAACTTGTGAAATATTACACATGATAATAAAAAAGTACAGAATGGATTATGGAGAGGCTATACATCATAAAGTCATCAAAAACATCATCATCGACAATGGCATCACACTTGTTATCAGGAGAATGAGTATTAGAAAATTAAAAACAAAAACTTTACTCACTTATATAAAAAAATACAAACTAATTCAATGCTAATCAATGGATTGATCTTTTAATACTCTTGCTAAATTAATACGAGTTTGTGTAGAGAGTATGATATATAAACAAGGAGAAGTATTATGGATTAAAGACGACCTTAGAGTACTCTACGCCATTGTTAATAAGTAATAAGAATATTTCATCAGTTTTAGGAGTTTTGAAAAATGTTGAACACAGTTTGACAGAATCGATTGAAATTTGTTTTGCAAGATCATAAAAGGTTTGACAAAGATTTTGACAACATTGCTAGTTTGACATCTGCTATGAAATCATATCCCAAAATGGACTACAAAATATTAAAAATAAAAGATGAATTTTGAGAAAAACTCAATATTATTTCATAAATATTTAATTAAGTTGACAAACCACATAACGAATTAAACATACCTTCCCATCCTAGACAGGAGAGAGTAAAAATCAATTTTAAACCAACACATATGAACAATAAATAAGTTTAGTAGCGGCTTAAAGTATTCTTAAACTTGTCGCATCATTCATTCTTAAATAGTTTTTTAAACAGTGAAGACGTGCGTCTTGACAAATCGTTCGATTGTTTTGAGATTCGTTGTAACGGGTTTCTATTTTATAAAATATTTTCGCAAAACAAGTTTACTACCTAAAAAAAAAGTAATAAATTAATAAATTTTGCCCAAAAGAAAGGTACTAACTATACCTATTAGTTATACAAACTAAATATGGTGTAAATTAAATGCTTTAAATCGTTTTACAACTTTTAATTTTTGCATAATTATCATAATATCATAATAATTTTAAAATAAATATTTTCGTTTTTTTTATGTAATCGATAATTTAAATATTATTTACATTTAATTTTGTTGGTAAAAAAAAAACGTAAAAAGATTTTTAAAAAATTGTATAAAAAAGAAAGTGTATTTTAATTTAATAAATATTTATTTAACAGTCTAATTTTGTGATTGAAAGAAACAGATCTAAGTAAAATAAATACTCATTTTTTGGTAAAAGGTTATCTCATTAACAATAAATTTGGTGTTAAATATTAGGTCTTGAAAAAAAATTATCAAGGATTTTAATTACACTTAAAATTTTCCAATAATAAAAAGTAATTAACATAAGTAATGTATAATTAAAGAATGTGGTTATTAGAAAATAAAATTAAAAACAATTTAATAAAATCGAAAATAAATTTGTGATATTCGTGAAATAATAAAATCTGAAATATAAATATGTGTAACCTTCATTCTTCTAAAATATTGTATTAGATTGTTAATTTAAGATTACACAAACCGATAAAACTTGAAAAAAGTAGAAACCCTGAGATCAAGATTTCTTTTTAAAGGATTGAGACGCTTTGAATCCTCAGATTTTCTCCATCACATCTGAGATTTGAGATATCGTGTCCAGAATTTTGAAAAAAAAAATTTTTTCCTTTTTTGTGACGTTATGACAACCCGTAAGACAACTTTATCAAATGCTGTATGCCAACATCTGAAAGTCCATTCTGTCAACTTAAAATAGAAGCTTAACATCATTCGAGATATCTGTACCTAAAGCTTGAAAACTCATGGTTTCAGTATATTCATGGTATTTATACTCTACATTACAATATAGCACACCTTCCTGAAGATGTTTCAATCCATTCAAAATCACTTTCTAAATCGATTTAACGATGTCTGTCCACTCGCCAATTTCAACGAATGATATCTCAGCAATTACAGCAGATTTTTAAAGAAATGTACGAAATGTTGATATCTCGAAGAAGAAAGAAGATACATATGTCAAATGTACAGCCTTTATTTTAAAGCTGACAGAATGAACTTTAATATATTTTATAAATAAAGTTGTCTTGGCGCAGCTATAAAGTCTTAGAAAGGCGTTTTTCCAAACTTTACGACACGATATCTCGATCTTATTCTCTTATAATATGTTATGAACGTTAAAGTAATTTTTGAAAGGAACCTTATGTTGGGGCTAGATTTCAATGTGGATCGATTTTGCCCATTTCATAAGTATATTTGGAGAAAATGACAGAATATCGTGTTCTCGACAGACGTACGGATATGACTAGATCGGCTTTGAATTTAGTAAGGAAAAACCTTATACAGCCTTTAAAGTAAAATCTAATAGGAGGTATGGTCCGTTTTTGAGATTCCAAATTAACTACTTCTGAGTCATGCTCAAGTAGTAAGAAGTAATTTGAAAGAAGTCAAATATAGTATTATAGTATCGTGAATTCCTGACATGATTAGTGATATTATGTCCAAAGCTCCGATGCTACTTAATAAAGGGGTCCAAAGATAGTGGCCTACGAGTGAATCCAAGCATGACAGTACTGGAACTTGTCGCGGTTAAAGAACTATGAAATTTCCTTATCAAAAATGCTAGTATCTAGGAATATTTCCAGATCCAAGTAATTAGGGTTACTTAATATCCAACACAAAGTCAAGAAGGCAACGGTCGCCTACGAAACCTGACGTAAGATGTTGGGATGAAATGGGGACTTAGTTCTAACATATGTAGTTAAATGGATGTACACAACTATAGTACATCTCATTCTTATATAGGGATATCTTGTATGATGGACTTCAACTAATAGGAAGTTTATTGTAGACCAAACTATTCGAAGTTCAGAGATCAGAATGCATTGGAATAATAGGTGTTTTAAGAACTAGTCCTTTAGAAGTTCTGAAAACTTGTATCCTACCTATAAATCTTCATAACTCATCAGAAAGTTGGAGACCAAGAACATATGGATATGCTAAGTGGTTAACGCTTCTGTTCCTTCTAGGAACGAGAGGTATAGGGGTAACCTACCGAGCGAATATACCACCAGAATCATTACAAAAACTGTAGTGTTTTCCGACGAGATATCTGCAATAATGTCAGCCTGTAGGGTACTATAAGAGATCAATATTTGTGGAAACATAGACATTTTTGTCGATAGCCAAGCGGCACTCCTTCCACTAGACTCTCTCTAAACTCTTATACTACCACTTCCCTTTTAGTCAGACAATGCAAGAAATATCTGCTTGTCTGTCATTCACCTGATTGGGTCTCTGCGCCAAGGGAAAATATATCCAACTCCGTTAAGTTTTATCAAAAGCAGTATTCTCAGATTCATTCTTAAAAAGGCAAAAAATAGGCACATATAGAGGGATCAGGTTATTGTGGACTTTTCTCAATGATAAACGTAGAAGACACCATATAACCCGAAATAAGCGGTATATATCGTGCTATCAATATAAGACGACGTGGGCCCTTTATACAGTAGCAGTTGCGAAGACAGGAAAAAGGAAGAGACGAACCCTCATTTTCTCTGCGAATGCCCGCTCTAGCCTTTAAGAGTAACAATTTCATTTTTGGCAGTCACTTCATATCCAACCTAGGTGAGATATCTGGGTCCAAACTAAATAACCTCCTGAGATTTCTCAAGTCTAACGGCTGAATCTATAACATACAGATCTACATCTGACGAGGAGTCCTATCAAAACGGAGTCCATTCGACTCTTGATTGAATCATAATCTATAAAAGGAACTTTCTTGTTCTTCAAATTAAACTTTTAAATTTCCACATATGGAACCAAAACACTAGATTGAATTAGAATCTGTAAGTAGGTTTTGGTATTTTTTAAACAACTTTTAGAATTGTCCATTAAAAAAACAAGAACTGAAAATTTCCGAAGGGGATCTTTCGGTTGATACTTTACGACTTCATTTAAACTTACTTATATAACGGTCATAGAGAGTTTTCATAATGACGTAAATGTACTTTCTATTAATAGTACTTCTCTAAAAAAAAAATAAAAAATTTTGTTTATATAATTTTGATTAAGAAAGCGAATTTCTTTTATACAAATTTCTGGAATCTGTTTAATAAGAAATATTTTGTTAATGCTACAGAAATCAACATTTGTAGACGTAATCTACCACTGGAATTGAATCCAGCAATAAAAAAAAAACTCAAAAAATATCAAAAAAGATTAAAAAAGATTAAAAGCTTTACAACTACAGAAGCACGTATTTTTGACATAATATTTTTCTTAAGAATTTCTAAGAAATTTTACGATTAACTTTATAGCAAAATCTCGAGCCGAAAAAACTCATAAATTAAACTTTATTACAAAATTATATAAATTTAAAAGCTTTTTTTAAGACATACGTGCTTTAAACAATTAATATTAATATAAATTAGTGAGTATATGGCAAATAAATTATAAACATAAAAAATTATATAATTTTTAATGTTTAGAAGTTAGATCTATTAAGTCAGCAAACTATTAACCACACTTTACTATAGAAAGAATATTTTTATAGAAAAACATTTAAAAGCAGAATTTCACTTATTAATAAAACCTAAAACTTTTTACAGATCATGAAACTTTTCTATATCTCTTTGAGCTTATTAATAGCTTTAAGCTGCATGCCATGTGCAAAATCCATGAAGATAAAGATTAAGCCTTCTTATGGTTTTCAACCAGTACCCAGACAGAATAATGCCGAAGTACCCTATCAATGGAATGTACTAGACTATAGTTTTCCCAGCAATCAGGCCAAACAAGAAGCTGAGTCTAGTGGAAATCTAATACCCAGTAATGCTATACCCATAGATGTACAACCACATTATCATAGTAAGTTGTTAGTGGATTTTTATTATTTAAATTTAATTTTGAAATGTTTTTCATTTTAGATAAAAATCTTTTGAGAACCTTTGTTACCATACCTAAATTTCAAGATGGCATTCCTTACACATTAGCCACAGTTTCGGATAAGAAGGGACCTAATGGTCCTTTATTGGAACCGTATCCTAATTATGAATCTCATAATAATAGAAATGGGAAAAAACTGTGATGCTATTACATCCGCTTTTCGTGTGGCGGTAAGTTAAAGTTATCTCCGAGTTCCCCGTCAAGTGTACGCACGGGAACTGAATATCGTTTTTTGGATTTAATTTTTAAATTAAACTTTTTCGTTTAGGTCACCGAATGCAATCAAATGTGGGTAATTGATTCGGGTATGGTTGGTGCCGATGTTCAATGTGCTCCACAGTTACTATTATTCGATTTAAATACCGATCAGCTGATACATCGTTATCGTTTCAACTCTAGTCTCTATATATCCGGAGCCTCATTGTTTGTTACCCCCATAGTGGATGTAAAAGATCCTCCACCAAGAGGTAGTTGCAGACGTGCCATGGTCTATGTAGCCGATGTCAATTATCATGGTTTAGTAGTCTATGATTATATGCAAAATACCGCCTGGCGTATTGAGAATATGTTTATGTATCCCGATCCAAATTATGGTTATCATACGGTCGCTGGTGAAAGTTTCGTTTTAATGGATGGTATTATTGGCATGGCAGCCGATAAACAAAATTTATATTTCCATCCCATGGCTAGTGTAACAGAGTATGCTATACCTTTAAGAATTTTGGATAATGGTACTCTATTCGAACACGATATGGAAAATATGCATGAGACATTCAGACCTTTGGGTAAACGCAGTAGTGAATGCGTTGCCTCGGCTGTGGATAGCAATGGGAATATGTATTGTGTCACCTTAATCCCATCGAGTTGATAGTGTGGAATGTTAATACTCCCTATGATAGTATTAATATAAAAAAGTTACCCATTAGTTCGGAAGAATTGCAATTTGTTAGTGGCATGAAAGTGGTGAGAAATCATCAGGGTAATGAAGAATTATGGATGTTGTCTAATAGATTCCAGGTATTATTGCTTATTTTTGTTTAATAATATTTGAATTATAATTTAAAAATTTCTTAATTTTCTAGAAAATGGCTGCTGGCACCCAAAATTTTAATGAAGTTAATTTCCGCATTGTAGTTCTGCCTCTGGTGGTTGTTAACCCCCTTACACCCAATCAGGATTTACACAATAAACTCGTTTTCAAAAGTTGAGCCTTATTTATAATTTCATAAGTTCATTTTAATTCTAGTATAAGTTATAAATTTCAAGAATTTTATATAAACTAAACTGCATCTGAATGTTGTTAGTAGTACTTTCGTATATTTATTGTAGTTACTTAGCAAAATAAATATTTAAATTGTAAAATATGTTTTTATAAGAAACACGTTTTGATAAGGTAAATATTTAAGTCTGAAGAATTGAAAAGAAATTTGCAAGTGCAAAAACAAAAATTTTTAAGAATTATTTGAACAGACTTTAACAATCTTGACATAGGTGTACCAGCTTATAACAATAGATTAATTTGTGGTAATTAAAAAGTATGCTAATTCGCGTGAATCAACCGATACCGTTACAATATTAAAAGGGATGCACCTAGTATTTATAAATAATTTTAAATTTGTTTTAACGAAGTTGCAGACGATTTTATCGATTTAAAGGGAAAATATGGGTGATTAGGAAATATGTTTGTTTTTCTATAGTCTATAGTCTAGTCTATTGTCTAGTCTATTGTCTAGTCTATAGTCTAGTCTATAGTCTAGTCTATAGTCTAGTCTATAGTCTAGTCTATAGTCTAGTCTATAGTCTAGTCTATTGTCTAGTCTATAGTCTAGTCTATAGTCTAGTCTATTGTCTAGTCTATAGTCTAGTCTAGTCTATAGTCTAGTCTATAGTCTAGTCTATAGTCTAGTCTATAGTCTAGTCTATAGTCTAGTCTATAGTCTAGTCTATAGTCTAGTCTATAGTCTAGTCTATAGTCTAGTCTATAGTCTAGTCTATAGTCTAGTCTATAGTCTAGTCTATAGTCTAGTCTATAGTCTAGTCTAGTCTAGTCTATAGTCTAGTCTATAGTCTAGTCTATAGTCTCTCTATAGTCTAGTCTATAGTCTAGTCTATAGTCTAGTCTATAGTCTAGTCTATAGTCTAGTCTATAGTCTAGTCTATAGTCTAGTCTATAGTCTAGTCTATAGTCTAGTCTATAGTCTAGTCTATAGTCTAGTCTATAGTCTAGTCTATAGTCTAGTCTATAGTCTAGTCTATAGTCTAGTCTATAGTCTAGTCTATAGTCTAGTCTATAGTCTAGTCTATAGTCTAGTCTAGTCTTAGTCTAGTCTATAGTCTAGTCTATAGTCTAGTCTATAGTCAGTCTATAGTCTAGTCTATAGTCTAGTCTATAGTTCTAGTCTATAGTCTAGTCTATAGTCTAGTCTATAGTCTAGTCTATAGTCTAGTCTATAGTCTAGTCTATAGTCTAGTCTATAGTCTAGTATATAGTCTAGTCTATAGTCTAGTCTATAGTCTAGTCTATAGTCTAGTCTATAGTCTAGTCTATAGTCTAGTCTATAGTCTAGTCTATAGTCTAGTCTATAGTCTAGTCTATAGTCTAGTCTATAGTCTAGTCTATAGTCTAGTCTATCTAGTCTATAGTCTAGTCTATAGTCTAGTCTATAGTCTAGTCTATAGTCTAGTCTATAGTCTAGTCTATAGTCTAGTCTATAGTCTAGTCTATAGTCTAGTCTATAGTCTAGTCTATAGTCTAGTCTATAGTCTAGTCTATAGTCTAGTCTATAGTCTAGTCTATAGTCTAGTCTATAGTCTAGTCTATAGTCTAGTCTATAGTCTAGTCTATAGTCTAGTCTATAGTCTAGTCTATAGTCTAGTCTATAGTCTAGTCTATAGTCTAGTCTATAGTCTAGTCTATAGTCTAGTCTATAGTCTAGTCTATAGTCTAGTCTATAGTCTAGTCTATAGTCTAGTCTATAGTCTAGTCTATAGTCTAGTCTATAGTCTAGTCTATAGTCTAGTCTATAGTGCTAGTCTATAGTCTAGTCTATAGTCTAGTCTATAGTCTAGTCTATAGTCTAGTCTATAGTCTAGTCTATAGTCTAGTCTATAGTCTAGTCTATAGTCTAGTCTATAGTCTAGTCAGTCTATAGTCTAGTCTATAGTCTAGTCTATAGTCTAGTCTATAGTCTAGTCTATAGTCTAGTCTATAGTCTAGTCTATAGTCTAGTCTATAGTCTAGTCTATAGTCTAGTCTATAGTCTAGTCTATAGTCTAGTCTATAGTCTAGTCTATAGTCTAGTCTATAGTCTAGTCTATAGTCTAGTCTATAGTCTAGTCTATAGTCTAGTCTATAGTCTAGTCTATAGTCTAGTCTATAGTCTAGTCTATAGTCTAGTCTATAGTCTAGTCTATAGTCTAGTCTATAGTCTAGTCTATAGTCTAGTCTATAGTCTAGTCTATAGTCTAGTCTATAGTCTAGTCTATAGTCTAGTCTATAGTCTAGTCTATAGTCTAGTCTATAGTCTAGTCTATAGTCTAGTCTATAGTCTAGTCTATAGTCTAGTCTAGTCTATAGTCTAGTCTATAGTCTAGTCTATAGTCTAGTCTATAGTCTAGTCTATAGTCTAGTCTATAGTCTAGTCTATAGTCTAGTCTATAGTCTAGTCTATAGTCTAGTCTATAGTCTAGTCTATAGTCTAGTCTATAGTCTAGTCTATAGTCTAGTCTATAGTCTAGTCTATAGTCTAGTCTATAGTCTAGTCTATAGTCTAGTCTATAGTCTAGTCTATAGTCTAGTCTATAGTCTAGTCTATAGTCTAGTCTATAGTCTAGTCTATAGTCTAGTCTATAGTCTAGTCTATAGTCTAGTCTATAGTCTAGTCTATAGTCTAGTCTATAGTCTAGTCTATAGTCTAGTCTATAGTCTAGTCTATAGTCTAGTCTATAGTCTAGTCTATAGTCTAGTCTATAGTCTAGTCTATAGTCTAGTCTAGTCTATAGTCTAGTCTAGTCTATAGTCTAGTCTAGTCTATAGTCTAGTCTAGTCTATAGTCTAGTCTAGTCTATAGTCTAGTCTAGTCTATAGTCTAGTCTATAGTCTAGTCTAGTCTAGTCTATAGTCTAGTCTATAGTCTAGTCTATAGTAGTCTATAGTCTAGTCTATAGTCTAGTCTATAGTCTAGTCTATAGTCTAGTCTATAGTCTAGTCTATAGTCTAGTCTATAGTCTAGTCTATAGTCTAGTCTATAGTCTAGTCTATAGTCTAGTCTATAGTATAGTCTATAGTCTAGTCTATAGTCTAGTCTATAGTCTAGTCTATAGTCTAGTCTATAGTCTAATCTATAGTCCAGACTATAGTCTAGTCTATCGTCTAGTCTATAGTCCAGACTATAGTCTAGTCTATAGTCTAGTCTATAGTCTAGTCAATAGTCTAGTTTATAGTCTAGTCTATAGTCTAGTCCAGTCTATAGTCTAGTCTATAATCTAGTTTATAGTCTAGTCAATAGTCTAGTCTATAGTCCAGTCTATAGTCTAGTCTATAGTCTAATCTATAGTCTAATCTATAGTCTAGTCTATGGTCTAGTCTATAGCCTAATCTATAGTGTAATCTATAGCCTAGTCTATAGTCTAATCTATGGCCTAGTCTATAGTCTAGTCTACAGTCTAGATTTTAATAAAAAATATGGTTGAAAATATTTATTATTTCAATATTTAATAAACATAACCTTGTTCTAATTATTATTTGTTTTTAAAAAATGTTTAAATAAAAAAAATTGAACTAAATATTTAAAAACTACTTAAAAAAAACAACTGTGCAAACTATTAGTTTACATGAACAAAATCATATTTACTTAAAAAATATTCAAAATTTCAAACTTTTTCCAATTTTTTCACAAAATATAAATGCAAAAGGTGGTCGAACCTCTTAGAACATTTTCATAAATGAAGACGTCATTGAGGGTTAGGTACCGCATACGAAACTTCGAGTTTGAAATTCGAAAGTATTTTATTTTGATACTAATTACGACGTATCCCCCTAAGGTTATAATTTGTTTATTTGCAGCCAAAAAATTTATATATTTGTTTTAATTCATATCATTTTTCACTTTTTAGCACAATAAAATTAAAAGTGTTTATTTTAAAAACAAATAAATAAACGTTGAAATGTTTCCTTTCTGCTAAATCGTTGATTTTGCAAATTTTTCATAAAATCAAAAAATATTAATCAAATTAACTTAGTTGGTGGCACGAGTACTGCTGTAAAATATCTCTTAAATATTTATAAAAAATATGATGTAATAAAAGTCAGAAAATTAAAAAAATACTTAATTAATAATTAACAAACATTTGACATGTGAAAACTGTAGTGATATATTAATATTGATTTAATGTAAAGTTAAAATATTTTTAGCAAAAAAATTTATATTTTCAATGAAATTGTGTAAGCTTTTGACTGGGCCAAGTTTATATATCTAACAAAGGAATTATCTTAAGAAAAAATTTGATTAATTGAATTTAGTTTTAAAAAAGTAATCGGAAGATATAGTGTAATAGTTGAAGAGTATGTCATTTGAAAGCTCTACAAACAAAACATTTGTTCCAATTTATGCAGCGGGTATGAGGCTCAAATTAAAAGGGGAACGGGACAAAATCGAAAAAGAGGGGGGCGAAACGGAGGGGAAGAGGGCGCGGCCGGGAAGGGAAACGAGGGAAGGGAAAGAGGGGGGCCGGGAGGGGAGGAGGGAGGGGGGAGGCGGGGAAACCACGGGAGGGCGAACGAACGAGACGAACGAACGAACGAACGAACGAACGAACGAAAACGAACGAACGAACGAAACGAACGAACGAACGAACGAACGAACGAACGAACGAACGAACGAACGAAAACGAACGAACGAACGAAAGAACGAAAGAACGAACGAAACGAACGAACGAACGAACGAACGAACGAAACGAACGAACGAACGAACGAACGAACGAACGAACGAACGACGAACGAACGAACGAACGAACGAACGAACGAAACGAACGAACGAACAAACGAACGAACGAACAAAGAACGAACGAACGAACGAACGAACGAACGAACGAAGAACGAACGAACGAACGAACGAACGAACGAACGAACGAACGAACGAACGAACGAACGAACGAACGAACGAACGAACGAACGAACGAACGAACGAACGAACGAACGAACGAACGAAAAAGAACGAACGAACGAACGACGAACGAACGAACGAACGAACGAACGAACGAACGAGAACGAACGAACGAACGAACGAAACGAACGAACGAACGAACGAACGAAACGAACGAACGAACGAACAACGAACGAACGAACGAACGAACGAACGAACGAACGAAACGAACGAAACGAACGAACGAACGAACGAACGAACGAACGAACGAACGAACGAACGAACGAACGAACGAACGAACGAACGAACGAACGAAACGAACGAACGAACGAACGAACGAACGAACGAACGAACGAACGAACGAAACGAACGAACGAACGAACTAACGAACGAACGAACGAACGAACACGAAACGAACTAACTAACGAACGAACGAACGAACGAACGAACGAACTAACGAACGAACGAACGAACTAACTAACGAACGAACGAACTAACTAAACTAACGAACTAAGAACTAACGAACGAACTAACGAACTAACTAACTAACAACTAACAACGAACTAACTAACTAACTACTAACGAACTAACTAACGAAACTAACTAAACTAACGAAACTAACTAACTAACGAACGAACTAACTAACGAACTAACTGAACTAACTAACTAACTAAAACTAACTACTAACTAACGAACTAACTAACGAAACTAACTAACTAACTAACTAACTAACGAACGAACTAACACTAACTAACTAACTAACTAACTAACTAACTAACTAACTAACTAACTAACTAACTAACTAACTAAACTAACTAACTAACTAAAACTAACTAACTAACTAACTAACTAACTAACTAAACTAACTAACTAACTAACTAACTAACTGACTAACTAACTAACTAACTAAAAACTGACTAACTAACTAACTAACTAACTAACTAACTAACTAACTAACTAACTAACTAACTAACTAACTAACTAACTAACTAACTAACTAACTAACTAACTACCTAACTACCTAACTAACTGACTAACTAACTAACTAACTAACTTACTTACTGAAGTCAGAGTAGATTTGTAGTATTCTGCGCAAGGTGATCAGATCTGAGTCTCTGGTGAAAAGCCAACTCACTACGACATTTCCTTCAACGAAATACACATTGGCCACTACCGGGCCTGTTGCGCTCTCCTTTATCAGAGTCTCTAGTGGGAATCGAACCCACGAACTCCGTACTGTCTAGAGCACTACCAGCTAACCTACAGACGCAACCTAGACAATATCGAAGATGTCACAATATCGTTAAATAGAATGAGAAAATGATGTAAAAGGTCATTATAGCTAAAAATGGGCGTTTTTTTAAATTGTTGGTTTGTTAAGATTATATTAACTAAATTCTTGGCTAATTGCAATCTAAACTGTTTGCATAACAGGACCTGCTTAGAAATTATACAAATTGATTTAATAAAATATTTAAATATTAAAAAAATTGGAATCTGCTATTCTTTTAAAGGTCTATAGTTGAAATAAAAATTTCAAGTTTATTTGCACAACAAATCAACAAAATTTCTAATAAATTAACTTAAAAATTACCCAAATTATTTAGAAATATATATAAATGCCAACAAATTACTTTTAATATATATAATTGCATATCAAGAAATTCATGACAAGAATAAATATTAACTAATAATAATCAAATATAAATTTCAACACTAAATCAAGATACATATCAAAAATGTCAAAATGGCCTTGTCTTGAAAGTCAACGATCTTGTTAAATACTAAATATCTAATAATGTTATTAAAATTAATTAAACAAATAATTAAATAATGATTTCTATATTAGTGGTATAACCAAACAAATTGGGCAATTCTAAACAGTTATTGATTTTGTGTGCAATAATTGTCTTCATAGAAAATAACTCATCCACTTATTGCTAATTTAATGCAAAATCCCTAATCAATCATTATTATATACTTTCAGCTTTCGTTGCTAATATGCAGATTAAAACAGTAAAACAGTAAAATTTATTAAAAAAAATGCAAATTTAATAAACGTGTTAATGAAAATTTAAAATTTTTTTTAAATTAAAAGACAAAATATACTGAAGATTGTAAAACAAACAAAAAAAAAAAACCTGTTGGAGGAGAACACTGACAGATATGAAAAAAGACAGAGAGACAGACGGACAGTCAAAAATGTATTTGTACTAAGTATACTTAAGCATATAGGTATATAATTAGTATTTATTTAATTTTTTTTCTGTAGAAATGAAAAAAAAATCATTAAATTAAAATTCAAAAGCCAAATAACACAATAAACAGTCACCATCAACTACCATTCAGTATAGTCCAGTTCAGTCCAAAAACATTATCGAAATTCGACACATTCATAAATGAGATCAGATACAGAAGACTAAAATTAAACGGCGGCTGACTTGATGCTACTACGTTCAGTTACTTTTCGTTTGCCAAGAAAGAAACATTCATTACTTTAAAATTCAAAACCAAAATACTACAATTAAAATTGGATCTTTATTTAAAATATAAAAAAATAAAATTCAATAAACCGTAACATAATAAAAAAAAGACGTGTAATTATTTTCAATGAAAGTGAAATTTGTATATGTAACAATTTGAAAACAAACAAAAAAAAAACCGTTAAATTCAAAATACAAGGTTATATAGAAAAATAAACAAACAACATAAAAGAAAAATGTGAGTTAAAAAAAAAACTAAAAATCATGTTATTTTTGTTATAAAAAATAATAATTGCATAAAAAATTCTGCAGAAGTAATGTTTTCCAAAAAAAATATTTAACAGTGACCTATAAAATATTTATGTTTAATTAACATTTTTAAAATCTCTTCAGTAACAAAAAAAAGTAATGATATTTAATGACATTTCGAAAATAAAGGAAACTTGTTTTAAACACATCGCTTATTGAATTATAAACAACATTTAACTAAATGTTTAAGAAATTCAGGTTCTAAATTCTTTATAATTAACAGAAAATTTAATCGATAAACAAAGACTGGTTTCATAAATTTCACTTGAACCAACTTGAATTATAGAATTGTGTATTATTTGCTGTATTGATCCTGATTTTATGATCAATTGTTTATTTAACCCTTTTTGGGAGGGATAGATAATGTTCAAAGTTCGGTAAAATAGATTTAATTTCGTATTAACATTAAAAAAGTTATATGAGGTATTAAAGGGTCTAAGGTTAAAAGGCATCTTATATACACTGTGAGTGAATAAAAACAGTCAATATGTATATTATTACAAAAAAAAATTAAAGAAATACCAGTTGGAATACGATAAAGTACTTGAAAGATTTATAGATTTTCAGTCAATCAG
Organism: Lucilia sericata; assembly: GCF_015586225.1. Lineage (NCBI taxonomy): Eukaryota > Metazoa > Arthropoda > Insecta > Diptera > Calliphoridae > Lucilia > Lucilia sericata. Next base: position 19,684 of record NW_023994755.1, read on the forward strand.
GACGCTGCATGTTTAATTCTATGTTTCAAAGTTTAATATTAAAAAAGATTCAAAAAGTACAAGTACAGACGATAAAATATAAGTAACAAAAAGTTTATTCTTATACCATCAGGATCTTATATATGTATATGATTTTATATTTCTAGATTCAATAATTTAGAAAATCAAAATCATTTGAATGACTAAAAAACTCTCCTTTCATTCAATCAATATGATTCGTGTTTAATTTTGGGTTTCTAGGATCAATATAAAAATAAATTCAAAAAGTACTAGTTGAAGAACAAAAAAGTACCATAAAATTCATTGTTATAGATTTTCATGCCATCAGGATCCAATATCTGAACCTATATATCTGATTTTATATTTCTAGGTACAATAATCCAGAAAATCAAAAAAGTACCAATTGAATGATGAAAAAGTACCAGCAATTCCAAATTTATAGATTTTCATTCAATCAATTTTGCGTTCAATATTAACAAAGATTCAAAAAGTACCAGTTGAAGAACAAAAAGTACCAAAAAAATTCAATGTTATAGATTTTCAATCCATTAGAATCCTATATCTGTGATTTTATGTACCAAAAATCCTTCCCTTCTGATTTTCTTTCACTCAGGACTCTGAAGTTTAATTTTATATTTATAGGACAATCAAAAAGTAAAGAACCGAAAAGTACCAAAGCGTTCCCTCTTATAAGTTCTATATAATAGAAAACTCAAAAAGTACCCCCTTAAGAACGAAAAAGTACCAAAAAAATAGTTCTTGGTAACAGAATTTAAAAGTTTAAGATTATTTTTTTGTAATTTTTTCCCATTGCTTCCTTAATTTCCCACACATAACTTACCATCTCTGGTTTTGGCAATATCAAAACAATAACAACACACAGCTGGTTTTAAATGGCGATTTTCTCGATAATTTGTCTGAAAGATTTACATTAAATTCGGATGTCACAGATATCTAGGGATGAAAAATTCTATAGAAACCCAGCAGTTCGGTCGGACAGTCTTGAAATACGTATTTAACCTACCACTTAGGGTTACACCAAGCAACCGACTGTCCAAATGACTACGAGGAAGTCAAACGTCATCCCATAGTTTACGAAGAGACATACAAAAAGAGGACACTAAAGTGACGATTATCTTCAACCTCGATTACAAAGAGTACATCTGTGATGAAAGACGAATTAGAGTCAACCAGGTGGTTAGACGTTAGTGGAAATGACTGTAATTTTCGGATGAATTGATTCTTTGTCGAAATGCTGGGAATTACAAAGGGAATGACAAACTTATATATAGCCTTCTCACGAAGGTGAATAAATGTTTTCTCAGCGTTTTGGATATATTGAAATGAGTTTTCAGAAGAGCACAGATGTCTGCGACATCCAAATCTTCAATAATTCTATCAGAAATGGTTTCGAGAAGTTTCCAAAAGAGTCAGCAAAACGGAGATATGATCAAAATTTCAAAACAACCCATCAAATATGACATTTATACTTAAGATTCGACATATCCGAATCACAAATATTTAACCATTGTATTAGATCTAAACGGAACACGTTTTGTGGATCTTTATTCAAAGTGGTTTACTAACAATCAATGTGCAAGAGATCCTTAATAAGAATCTGAATAACTTTTGTTTTCACTCGTTGTAGAACTACACAGTTGTTTTTTAAGATCAAATGGGTTTCCGATTTCGAAATTTCGGAAAACATTTCTTTTGCTAAAACTAACTAAAATCAGTTAGTGTTGCAATTTGCAAAAAAAAATCCAAAAAATCAAAAAAAAATATTTAACTACAAATAAATAAATAAAAAAATAATAATAATAAATAAATTAGAATGTAGCATCACATCTTGTTTGTCGGCTTTTAGTAGCCGTTTAATTCTAGACTCAATAAAATATGATCTTAATTGCAAAACATGTTTGTTAATAAAATGCAGAACTTAAAATTAATTACGTTTAAAAAAAATTCCCCCATTTTATTTCAGGCAACTAAATACTAGTCTATGGCATAATCTGCTTTTAGTAACAATCAACACTGTAACCCATATTTCCGCATATAGTTATGCCCAAGCAGACAGTTTTGCAGCGGAGACACTAGTCAGACCTGCCTATAAGAGACCACCACCGGTTAGTAGATATAAAGATCTGATAAAAATATATGAAGGAAAAAATTTAGAATTTGCCTTCCCATCGGAAAGTGTGCGTAATGCGGCATTAAATAGCGGGCAATATGATCCAGATCATCCTATACCTATCGATGTGGATGTTTACTATCCAAGTGAGTATGAAGTGGAGTGTTTAATTGGAATCATTATATTAATATGTTTTAAATTTTATAGAAAATTCGGATGAACCCACAGTTTTCATAACCATACCAAGATTTGGCAGTGGTGTACCCTATTCATTGGCCACATTGACAGATGTTCAACGTCCAAATGGTTCAGAATTCCAACCGTATCCCGACTACTCATGGCATAGTTCTCATGGACAAGATTGTGATGGTTTGACATCGGTTTATCGCATACAAGTGAGTGAAAATAATTCGACCCGAATATTTTAAGATTTTATTTTTGATTTTGATTCTGATCAAGGACACTGGGATCAAATTAGGCCATTCAATATCTCGATATTTCAATAAAATTTTAACGAAAATTTCGATACTTTTCGAATGCCGTAGCTTTAATATTTTTCTATCTTCGTAGATCGATGCCTGTGGACGCATGTGGATATTAGACAGTGGTGAAATAGAGTTCGTTCAACATTGTCAACCACAAGTGGTGGTAATCGACATTCAAACAGGAACTATGGTTCATCGCTATCGTTTACCCCCGAAAGTTTTTAGAACTGGTGTAAGCCGCTTTGTAACACCACTTGTCGACATTGACGATCCCCCACCATTGGGTACCTGTTCCAAGGCATTTGTTTATATGGCTGATGCCACCGGTACTTCTTTAATTGTTTATGATGTTGTGAATGATGATTCTTGGCGCATTGAAAACCGATACACTTTTCCCGATCCCGACTTTAGTAAACATACAATAGCTGGCGAAAGTTTTGAACTATTGGATGGCGTCTTTGGTCTATCGATGACACCCAGAGGTTTGGGTTTGAGGCGATTACTATATTTTCATGCTCTATCAAATGATGCTCAAGTAGCAGTTCCCTTGGATGTGATAAATAATTCGTCAAACTTTGGTTTTGGTTTAGCTTCGTCACTACATGAATTTCAGTTGTTGGGTCATAGGGGTGTACAGTGTGCCGCTTCTGCTATGTCAGCAAATGGTTTCTTATTGTGTGGTTTCTTAGAACCCATTGCTTTAATCGGCTGGAATATACGTACTCCCTATACGCCCCGTAATCGAATGATATTGGCTGAAAATCCTGAAACTCTACAATTCATAAGTGGTCTTAAGGTGATACGTAATCCGAGGGGTAAAGAAGAGGTGTGGATGCTATCGAATCGTTTGCAAAAGACTTTTAGTGGTACCACCGATTTTACGGAGATAAATTATCGCATACAAAAATGTGGTATGGATGAGTTATTATTGGGTAAAAAGTGTCGAAATTAAAGGAATTTGATGATACGAAATTGTACCTACTACTATAACTATAATAATGTATAACATTTTTTATGGAATAAATCAATTTTTGTAATTTTTTTCGTTAAAACCAAAAAAAAACACATGTTTTTCTGACTAATATTCTCTTAATTTATGATCTACTATAAAATCAGGGTTCTTATGGAAAGAAAGAAAAGAACGTGTTAGAAAAACAATTTCTATACAATTTCATGGTTGTTATATTAACGTTATTTTTCACGGACTTAAGTGGTTTCTCTCTTTTCTTTATTTTTGGGAAAACAAAAATGTGTGAACATTTCTTCCTCTATACGGTAGGTAATTTTAAGAATTGTGATGTTTATCCCTTTTTTTACCAAAAAAAAAAGACCTTTCTCATCTTTTGACATTTGTAATAACTCTTAGCCACACTGCGCCATAACAAAATGCAACAGGCTAATAGACGGCCCCTATGAGACAACCATATAGTATTTTTTTATATAAAATTTCATGATTATAATCAGGTAGAGGTGTTTCCATAAAATATGTAATATTTAGAAAAATGCAAAGACTACAGAATAGGACCAGACTAGTGTGGACTATTGTCAGGATTATAGTCCATTCTATAGTCTGGACTAGAGTATATTCTATACGTTGGACTAAAGCCTAGTCTATAGTCTGCAGAACAGTCTAGTTTAAAGTCTGGCTTACAGTAAAGTTTATATTCTGGACTATAACCTACTTAATAGTCTATAATATGGACAATAGTCTGTACTATAGTCTAGTCTATGGTCAGGGCTATATAATGGACCATTGACTGGTCTACAGTCTGGACTACAGTCTAGTCTACAGTCTGGACTATAGTCTAGTCTATGGTCAGGGCTATAGTCTGGACAATAGGAGGTAGTTCAGACTATAGGCAAGACTATAGTGCAGACTGTAGAATGGACCATTGACTAGACTATAGTACGGACTATAGACTAAATTATAGGCATTACTTGTCTATAATCTAGACTAGTCTATTTTAGTCTAGTCGGGACTATAGTCTGAACTATGGCCTATAGTCTAGTCGATATTGTGGACTACAGTCTGGACTATAGATTAGTATTTAGCCTTTAGACTATAGATTAGCCTTTAGCCCTTAGACTATTGTCTGGACTATAGTCTAGACTAAAGTCTGGACTATTGTCTAGTCTATAGTTTGGACTATTGTCTAGTCTATAGTCTAGTCTGTAGTCCAGTCTAGTCTATAGTCTGGACTATAGGCTTGTATATCGATTAGACCATAATCTTGTCTATAGTCTGGACTAAAGTTAAGTCTATAATCTGGAATATATTATAGTATATAGTCTGAAGCATAGTTCAATCCGTATTCTTTTTATCGAGTCTAAAATTTTCGAAAATTAAATTAAACTTTTCAATCAGTTATGGAAACACCCATATTAATTGCTTATACACAAAAAAACTTATGCGGCATCAATAAAAAGGAATCAAATGTTCCCAGCAATAACAACAACAACAGCAACAATACAAAGAATAATGTTTATATTGATCTTTAAAGAATAAAACAAAATGTTCTTACTAAAGAGACAACTAACATACAACAGGCAATCATACATTCCTATTTACAGTCACATACTCGTCGTACATCATATAAAGAAACTGAAAAACTACCAGTCCAAGACAAAACTTACTAATGCAGCTAATAAGTGGAAATAAAACCCAAAAAAAAAAAGAAGGAGTTGAAGGAAAGAAACTCTCACACTTGTTAAGCGGATAAAATAACAACAAATGTCTTTTAGAAAAGGGTAACTTGACATGAAATGTTATTTAAAGTATCATCTGGACTAAGCTATGGACAATATACCGATCTATAGTCTGGTCTATAGTGTAGATAATAGTCTGGCGTAAAGTCTTTCTATAATTTGGGACTGTACTATAGTCTGGTCTAAAGTCTGGACCGTATTCTGGCCTAAAGTCTACACTAAAGTTTGAACTCTATTTAGGAATATAGCCTGATACATGCTTTAGATTACATTCTGACCCAAAGTATGGATTAATTCTATAGTTAGAACTATATACAGCCTGGTCTATAGTCTGAACTATTTTCTGAGCTATAGTTCTGATTATAGTCTGGTCTATAGTATGTGCTATAACCAAGTCTATAGTCTCGAGTTAGTCTAGTTTATAGTAAATTTTCTTAACCACAACTTTTCAAAACACCTTTTTTAACAACATTATTGTTTGGTAAGAACTTGAAACAGTCGTAAGATAAACAACCATAGATAAAGGGCATAAATAGTCAATTAGAACTTGTTAGCGCCTAAATACACACTGATCTTCACGATTTTTTTCCTCTGCTAACACACTAATATGTAAGTACTTGTAACGAGACAAGTGTACAATATGTTTTATGTTCTTCTAGGTTCTTGAGAAGATTCTGCTGTGTACATGATGAGCGCACAACAAAATCAAAATTGAATGGTTTGTTTAGATTAGAATTCTTTCTATATTTATTTAGTTTCATTCAAACAGACAAGCAGCCAACTAGCCAGACAGACCGTACCAAAAGGGAGACAGAGAGAGAAAGAGAGAAAATTATTTGATAAAGGGGTTTCCTTCATGTCTGGTTGATTGTTGTTTTTTTTTTTTTTCTCTATATGTTGCATGCTGTTGTCTTGTTAGAAAGATCGAAGCTGGGTTAGATGGATAATGATCTGTTTGGTTCGTTGGAGTTTTTTTGTGTTATACTCTGTTGTTTTGTAATAAAAATCTTAAGTTTTAACTTACTTCAATTTCAGTTGGTATTTGTTGAAGGTGTGGTAAAGACGTGCCGTGCCCAGTTGCTATTATAACTGCCTTTCTTGAAGAAAAATGTGTAGTTTTATATTGTGTTCATTTATAAGCTTAATCCTTTTCATTTCGATATTGGAGTGTCAAGGAAATGTATTGCGCCAAAGACAATTTTATACGCTACATCAATGGTCTCATGGCATAAATATGGCATTTCCAACTGTAATTGATAGAGAATTTGCGGTTAATAATTCTTATTATGATGTTAATCGTATACAATTGCCGGTAGATCTAGATGTGGAGTATAAAGGTAAATAATTTAATAACTCATTTACACACTAAAGTAGTAGTCTATAGTCTGGACTATAGTCTAGTGGACTAGTCTATAGTCTGGACTATAGTCTGGACTATAGTCTAGTCTATAGTCCGGTCTATAGTCTAGTCTATAGTCCGGTCTATAGTCTGGACTATAGCCTAGTCTATAGTCTGGACTATAGTCCAGTCTATAGTCTAATCTATAGTACAGTCTATAGTCTGGACTATAGTATAGTCTATAGTCTGGACTATAGTGTAGTCTATAGTCTGGACTATAGTATAGTCTATAGTCTGGACTATAGTATAGTCTATAGTCTGGACTATAGTCTAGTCTATAGTTTGGACTATAGTCTAGTCTATAGTCTGGACTAAATTCAAGTCTATAGCCCGGACTATAGTCTAGTCTATTGTTTGGAGTATGGTCTGGTCTATAGTTTGGACTATAGTCTAGTCTATAGTTTGGACTATAGTCAGTCTATAGTTTGGACTATAGTTTAATCTATAGTCTGGACTGTAGCCTAGTCAATAGTCTATAGTATAGTCTATAGTTTGGACTATAGTCTAGTCTAGTCTGGACTATAGTCTAGTCTATAGTTTGGACTATAATTTAGCCTATAGTCTGGATTATAATCTAGTCTATAGTCTGGACTATAGTCTAACCTATAGTCTGGACTAAAGTCTAGTCAATCGTTTGGATTATATTCTAGTAAATTGTCTGGACTAGAGTCTAGCCTATAGACTGGACTATATAGTCCAATCTTTAGTCCAGTCTATAGTCTAATCGCATACCTTGAATATAGTTTAGAAAATAACCTGGTCTATTGTCCGAACATTTTTTAATATAAAATTTCATTTATGTAGAAAATAATAAACATCGAATCTTTCTCACAATTCCTCGATTAAATTTTGGAGTACCTTACTCACTGGCCACTATATTAGAAGAAGATCAAAATATTACAAACAATCCAAGAGTGACAGCATATCCCAGCTATGATTGGCACAAAAGTCATGGTTTAAATTGTACTTCCATAACATCGGCACTAAGAACTTATGTAAGTACTACATCAAATACTAGTACATCTCTTAAACTAAATAATTCTTTGTTCTCACTCCCTCATTTTAACAGATCGATGAATGTGGCCGATTATGGGTTATAGATTCAGGACAAATCAATTCTCTGCAATGGTGTGCTCCCCAACTTTTAGTGTTCGACTTAAATACAGATGAATCGATACATCGTTACAAACTTCCTAGTAATAATTATAAAGCCGGTATTTCGGTTTATACCGATATGGTAGCCGATGTCAAGTCTGCGGAAGAATGTTTAGATACAACCGTCTATATATCAGATGCTTGGGGTCATGGTTTAATTGTTTACAATATGTTAAAGGATAAATCTTGGCGCATAGAACATGAACTTATGAAACCAGATAAAACTTTTCGAAATAATGTTCATGATGGCATATTTACTGTTAGTTTAAGTCCAAAAAATTACAAAATGGCGGGTAATTGTTTGATTTAAACGGAACAATAGATAAATATTACTAATTATCTTCATTCTTACTTACAGAACGTTATTTATATTTTCATTCTTTGAATAGTTTCACTGAAATACGCATTCCCTTAAAATATGTTAATAACGAGTCGCTGTGGTATTATCCTAAAGGCTATACTTTAATAGATAAATATTTTACCACTTTAGGCTCTCGAGGTCTTCAATGTGAATCTGAAACTATGGATAATTATGGAAATTTATATTGCAGTATTATAGGTTCAAGTGCTTTGATACGGTGGAAAGAGGGTAGAAATTATACGGCAGATGATTTGAATGTTGTGGCTTATGGTCCGCAACAATGGCGTTTTGTTACGGGTCTAAAGCTAAGTGCAAATCAACATAATGAACAGGAGTTGTGGGCTTTAAGCACAGAGCCAAGGGTAAGATTTTGAATATGAACTTTGTAAATTTAAAATATTTTCATCCACTTAAATTTTAGCTTTTTGTTGGCAATACTGTTCAGAAGGATCTAATAATGTATCAAATTATGGGCTGTCGTGTTCGTAATCTGTTACGTTCGGAAATTTGTACAATCGACATTAATGATGTGTAAATTAGTATTTAAGATGAAATTGTAAATACATATTATTAAGTAGTAATTGAATTGAAATTATTGGAATTATGGGAAAACACGTGGGAAAATAGTACAATCTAGTCAAGTCTATAGCCTAGCGGCTAGTCTACTACTAATACTCAAAAACAAAACTTCTTACTTTACTGCTTATTTGCAGGCGATCGCATTATAATTAAAATCTGTGATCATTCATAATGTAAATAAATTTACTTCAAAAATCGATTTTTTTGGTCAAAATCTTAAATCGCTTATAACTTCGTTAAAACACGTTTAAATTGAAAAATAAGCTAATTTTGTGATCACCCATATTTTCCTTCAAAAATCGTTTTTTTTTGGTCGAAATCTTAAATCGTTTATAACTTGTTTAAAACACGTTTAAATTGAAAAATAAGCTTATTTTGTGATCACCCATATTTTCCTTCAAAAATCGATTTTTTTGGTCGAAATCTTAAATCGCTTATAACTTCGTTAAAACACGTTTAAATTGAAAAATAAGCTTATTTTGTGATCATCCATATTTTCCTTTAAAAATCGCTTATAACTTCGTTAAAACACGTTTAAATTGAAAAATAAGCTTATTTTGTGATCACCCATATTTTCCTTCGAAAATCGATTTTTTTACGAAAATCTTAAATCGCTTATAACTTCGTTAAAACACGTTTAAATTGAAAAATAAGCTTATTTTGTGATCACCCATATTTTCCTTCAAAAATCGATTTTTTTGGTCGGAATCTTAAATCGCTTATAACTTCGTTAAAACACGTTTAAATTGAAAAATAAGCTTATTTTGTGATCACCCATATTTTCCTTCGAAAATCGATTTTTTTACGAAAATCTTAAATCGCTTATAACTTCGTTAAAACACGTTTAAATTGAAAAATAAGCTTATTTTGTGATCACCCATATTTTCCTTCAAAAATCGATTTTTTTGGTCGGAATCTTAAATCGCTTATAACTTCGTTAAAACACGTTTAAATTGAAAAATAAGCTAATTTTGTGATCACCCATATTTTCCTTCGAAAATCGATTTTTTTACGAAAATCTTAAATCGCTTATAACTTCGTTAAAACACGTTTAAATTGAAAAATAAGCTTATTTTGTGATCACCCATATTTTCCTTCAAAAATCGATTTTTTTAGTCGGAATCTTAAATCGCTTATAACTTCGTTAAAACACGTTTAAATTGAAAAATAAGCTTATTTTGTGATCACCCATATTTTCCTTCAAAAATCGATTTTTTTGGTCGGAATCTTAAATCGCTTATAACTTCGTTAAAACACGTTTAAATTGAAAAATAAGCTTATTTTGTGATCACCCATATTTTCCTTCGAAAATCGATTTTTTGGTCAAAATCTTAAATCGCTTATCGCTTCGTTAAAACACGTTTAAATTGAAAAATAAACTTATTTTGTGATCACCCATATTTTCCTTCAAAAATCGATTTTTTTGGTAAAAATCTTAAATCGCTTATAACTTCGTTAAAACACGTTTAAATTGAAAAATAAGCTTATTTTGTTTTGTGATCACCCATATTTTCCTTCAAAAATCGATTTTTTTGGTCGGAATCTTAAATCGCTTATAACTTCGTTAAAACACGTTTAAATTGAAAAATAAGCTTATTTTGTGATCACCCATATTTTCCTTCGAAAATCGATTTTTTTACGAAAATCTTAAATCGCTTATAACTTCGTTAAAACACGTTTAAATTGAAAAATAAGCTTATTTTGTGATCACCCATATTTTCCTTCAAAAATCGATTTTTTTGGTCGGAATCTTAAATCGCTTATAACTTCGTTAAAACACGTTTAAATTGAAAAATAAGCTAATTTTGTGATCACCCATATTTTCCTTCGAAAATCGATTTTTTTACGAAAATCTTAAATCGCTTATAACTTCGTTAAAACACGTTTAAATTGAAAAATAAGCTTATTTTGTGATCACCCATATTTTCCTTCAAAAATCGATTTTTTTAGTCGGAATCTTAAATCGCTTATAACTTCGTTAAAACACGTTTAAATTGAAAAATAAGCTTATTTTGTGATCACCCATATTTTCCTTCGAAAATCGATTTTTTTACGAAAATCTTAAATCGCTTATAACTTCGTTAAAACACGTTTAAATTGAAAAATAAGCTTATTTTGTGATCACCCATATTTTCCTTCAAAAATCGATTTTTTTGGTCGGAATCTTAAATCGCTTATAACTTCGTTAAAACACGTTTAAATTGAAAAATAAGCTTATTTTGTGATCACCCATATTTTCCTTCGAAAATCGATTTTTTTACGAAAATCTTAAATCGCTTATAACTTCGTTAAAACACGTTTAAATTGAAAAATAAGCTTATTTTGTGATCACCCATATTTTCCTTCAAAAATCGATTTTTTTGGTCGGAATCTTAAATCGCTTATAACTTCGTTAAAACACGTTTAAATTGAAAAATAAGCTAATTTTGTGATCACCCATATTTTCCTTCGAAAATCGATTTTTTTGGTCGGAATCTTAAATCGCTTATAACTTCGTTAAAACACGTTTAAATTGAAAAAGTAAGCTTATTTTGTGATCACCCATATTTTCCTTCAAAAATCGATTTTTTTGGTCGGAATCTTAAATCGCTTATAACTTCGTTAAAACACGTTTAAATTGAAAAATAAGCTTATTTTGTGATCACCCATATTTTCCTTCGAAAATCGATTTTTTTACGAAAATCTTAAATCGCTTATAACTTCGTTAAAACACGTTTAAATTGAAAAATAAGCTTATTTTGTGATCACCCATATTTTCCTTCAAAAATCGATTTTTTTGGTCGGAATCTTAAATCGCTTATAACTTCGTTAAAACACGTTTAAATTGAAAAATAAGCTAATTTTGTGATCACCCATATTTTCCTTCGAAAATCGATTTTTTTACGAAAATCTTAAATCGCTTATAACTTCGTTAAAACACGTTTAAATTGAAAAATAAGCTTATTTTGTGATCACCCATATTTTCCTTCAAAAATCGATTTTTTTGGTCGGAATCTTAAATCGCTTATAACTTCGTTAAAACACGTTTAAATTGAAAAATAAGCTAATTTTGTGATCACCCATATTTTCCTTCGAAAATCGATTTTTTTACGAAAATCTTAAATCGCTTATAACTTCGTTAAAACACGTTTAAATTGAAAAATAAGCTTATTTTGTGATCACCCATATTTTCCTTCAAAAATCGATTTTTTTAGTCGGAATCTTAAATCGCTTATAACTTCGTTAAAACACGTTTAAATTGAAAAATAAGCTTATTTTGTGATCACCCATATTTTCCTTCGAAAATCGATTTTTTTACGAAAATCTTAAATCGCTTATAACTTCGTTAAAACACGTTTAAATTGAAAAATAAGCTTATTTTGTGATCACCCATATTTTCCTTCAAAAATCGATTTTTTTGGTCGGAATCTTAAATCGCTTATAACTTCGTTAAAACACGTTTAAATTGAAAAATAAGCTTATTTTGTGATCACCCATATTTTCCTTCGAAAATCGATTTTTTTACGAAAATCTTAAATCGCTTATAACTTCGTTAAAACACGTTTAAATTGAAAAATAAGCTTATTTTGTGATCACCCATATTTTCCTTCAAAAATCGATTTTTTTGGTCGGAATCTTAAATCGCTTATAACTTCGTTAAAACACGTTTAAATTGAAAAATAAGCTAATTTTGTGATCACCCATATTTTCCTTCGAAAATCGATTTTTTTACGAAAATCTTAAATCGCTTATAACTTCGTTAAAACACGTTTAAATTGAAAAATAAGCTTATTTTGTGATCACCCATATTTTCCTTCAAAAATCGATTTTTTTGGTCGGAATCTTAAATCGCTTATAACTTCGTTAAAACACGTTTAAATTGAAAAATAAGCTTATTTTGTGATCACCCATATTTTCCTTCAAAAATCGTTTTTTTTTGGTCGAAATCTTAAATCGTTTATAACTTGTTTAAAACACGTTTAAATTGAAAAATAAGCTTATTTTGTGATCACCCATATTTTCCTTCAAAAATCGATTTTTTTGGTCGAAATCTTAAATCGCTTATAACTTCGTTAAAACACGTTTAAATTGAAAAATAAGCTTATTTTGTGATCATCCATATTTTCCTTTAAAAATCGCTTATAACTTCGTTAAAACACGTTTAAATTGAAAAATAAGCTTATTTTGTGATCACCCATATTTTCCTTCAAAAGTCGATTTTTTTTTTGGTCGGAATCTTAAATCGCTTATAACTTCGTTAAAACACGTTTAAATTGAAAAATAAGCTTATTTTGTGATCACCCATATTTTCCTTCGAAAATCGATTTTTTTACGAAAATCTTAAATCGCTTATAACTTCGTTAAAACACGTTTAAATTGAAAAATAAGCTTATTTTGTGATCACCCATATTTTCCTTCAAAAATCGATTTTTTTGGTCGGAATCTTAAATCGCTTATAACTTCGTTAAAACACGTTTAAATTGAAAAATAAGCTAATTTTGTGATCACCCATATTTTCCTTCGAAAATCGATTTTTTTACGAAAATCTTAAATCGCTTATAACTTCGTTAAAACACGTTTAAATTGAAAAATAAGCTTATTTTGTGATCACCCATATTTTCCTTCAAAAATCGATTTTTTTAGTCGGAATCTTAAATCGCTTATAACTTCGTTAAAACACGTTTTAATTGAAAAATAAGCTTATTTTGTGATCACCCATATTTTCCTTCGAAAATCGATTTTTTTGGTCGGAATCTTAAATCGCTTATAACTTCGTTAAAACACGTTTAAATTGAAAAATAAGCTTATTTTGTGATCACCCATATTTTCCTTCAAAAATCGATTTTTTTGGTAAAAATCTTAAATCGCTTATAACTTCGTTAAAACACGTTTAAATTGAAAAATAAGCTTATTTTGTTTTGTGATCACCCATATTTTCCTTCAAAAATCGATTTTTTTGGTCGGAATCTTAAATCGCTTATAACTTCGTTAAAACACGTTTAAATTGAAAAATAAGCTTATTTTGTGATCACCCATATTTTCCTTCAAAAATCGATTTTTTTGGTCGGAATCTTAAATCGCTTATAACTTCGTTAAAACACGTTTAAATTGAAAAATAAGCCTATTTTGTGATCACCCATATTTTCCTTCAAAAATCGATTTTTTGGTCGGAATTTTTAATCGCTTATAACTTCGTTAAAACACGTTTAAATTGAAAAATAAGCTTATTTTGTGATCACCCATATTTTCCTTCAAAAATCGATTTTTTGGTCGGAATCTTTAATCGCTTATAACTTCGTTAAAACACGTTTAAATTGAAAAATAAGCTTATTTTGTGATCACCTATATTTTCCTTCAAAAATCGATTTTTTGGTCAAAATCTTAATCGCTTATAACTTCGTTAAAACACGTTTAAATTGAAAAATAAGCTTATTTTGTGATCACCCATATTTTCCTTCAAAAATCGATTTTTTCGGTCGGAATCTTAAATCGCTTATAACTTCGTTAAAACACGTTTAAATTGAAAAATAAGCTTATTTTGTGATCACCCATATTTTCCTTCAAAAATCTATTTTTTTGGTCAAAATCTTAAATCGCTTATAACTTCGTTAAAACACGTTTAAATTGAAAAATAAGCTTATTTTGTGATCACCCATATTTTCCTTCAAAAATCGATTTTTTTGGTCAAAATCCTAAATCGCTTATAACCCATATTTTCCTTCGAAAATCGATTTTTTTGGTCAAAATCTTAAATCGCTTATAACTTCGTTAAAACACGTTTAAATTTAAAAATAAGCTTATTTTGTGATCACTCATATTTTCCTTCGAAAATCAATTTTTTTGGTCAAAATCTTAAATCGCTTATAACTTCGTTAAAACACGTTTAAATTGAAAAATAAGCTTATTTTGTGATCACCCATTTTTCCTTCAAAAATCGATTTTTTTGGTCGGAATTTTTAATCGCTTATAACTTCGTTAAAACACGTTTAAATTGAAAAATAAGCTTATTTTGTGATCACCCATATTTTCCTTCAAAAATCGATTTTTTGGTCGGAATCTTAAATCGCTTATAACTTCGTTAAAACACGTTTAAATTGAAAAATAAGCTTATTTTGTGATCACCTATATTTTCCTTCAAAAATCGATTTTTTTTGTCAAAATCTTAAATCGCTTATAACTTCGTTAAAACACGTTTAAATTGAAAAATAAGCTTATTTTGTGATCACCTATATTTTCCTTCAAAAATCGATTTTTTTTGTCAAAATCTTAAATCGCTTATAACTTCGTTAAAACACGTTTAAATTGAAAAATAAGCTTATTTTGTGATCACCTATATTTTCCTTCAAAAATCGATTTTTTGGTCAAAATCTTTAATCGCTTATAACTTTGTTAAAACACGTTTAAATTGAAAAATAAGCTTATTTTGTGATCACCTATATTTTCCTTCAAAAATCGATTTTTTGGTCAAAATCTTTAATCGCTTATAACTTCGTTAAAACACGTTTAAATTGAAAAATAAGCTTATTTTGTGATCACCCATATTTTCCTTCGAAAATCGATTTTTTTGGTCAAAATCTTAAATCGCTTATAACTTCGTTAAAACACGTTTAAATTGAAAAATAAGCTTATTTTGTGATCACCCATATTTTCCTTCAAAAATCGATTTTTTTGGTCGGAATCTTAAATCGCTTATAACTGCGTTAAAACACGTTTAAATTGAAAAATAAGCTTATTTTGTGGTCACCCATATTTTCCTTCAAAAATCGATTTTTTTGGTCAAAATATTAAATCGCTTATAACTTCGTTAAAACACGTTTAAATTGAAAAATAAGCTTATTTTGTGATCACCCATATTTTCCTTCAAAAATCGATTTTTTTGGTCGGAATCTTAAATCGCTTATAACTTCGTTAAAACACGTTTAAATTGAAAAATAAGCTTATTTTGTGATCACCCATATTTTCCTTCAAAAATCGATTTTTTGGTCGGAATCTTAAATCGCTTATAACTTCGTTAAAACACGTTTAAATTGAAAAATAAGCTTATTTTGTGATCACCCATATTTTCCTTCAAAAATCGATTTTTTGGTCGGAATCTTAAATCGCTTATAACTTCGTTAAAACACGTTTAAATTGAAAAATAAGCTTATTTTGTGATCACCCATATTTTCCTTCGAAAATCGATTTTTTGGTCAAAATTTTAAATCGCTTATCGCTTCGTTAAAACACGTTTAAATTGAAAAATAAACTTATTTTGTGATCACCCATATTTTCCTTCAAAAATCGATTTTTTTGGTAAAAATCTTAAATCGCTTATAACTTCGTTAAAACACGTTTAAATTGAAAAATAAGCTTATTTTGTTTTGTGATCACCCATATTTTCCTTCAAAAATCGATTTTTTTAGTCGGAATCTTAAATCGCTTATAACTTCGTTAAAACACGTTTAAATTGAAAAATAAGCTTATTTTGTGATCACCCATATTTTCCTTCAAAAATCGATTTTTTTGGTCGGAATCTTAAATCGCTTATAACTTCGTTAAAACACGTTTTAATTGAAAAATAAGCTTATTTTGTGATCACCCATATTTTCCTTCGAAAATCGATTTTTTTGGTCGGAATCTTAAATCGCTTATAACTTCGTTAAAACACGTTTAAATTGAAAAATAAGCTAATTTTGTGATCACCCATATTTTCCTTCGAAAATCGATTTTTTTACGAAAATCTTAAATCGCTTATAACTTCGTTAAAACACGTTTAAATTGAAAAATAAGCTTATTTTGTGATCACCCATATTTTCCTTCAAAAATCGATTTTTTTAGTCGGAATCTTAAATCGCTTATAACTTCGTTAAAACACGTTTTAATTGAAAAATAAGCTTATTTTGTGATCACCCACATTTTCCTTCGAAAATCGATTTTTTTGGTCGGAATCTTAAATCGCTTATAACTTCGTTAAAACACGTTTAAATTGAAAAATAAGCTTATTTTGTGATCACCCATATTTTCCTTCAAAAATCGATTTTTTTGGTAAAAATCTTAAATCGCTTATAACTTCGTTAAAACACGTTTAAATTGAAAAATAAGCTTATTTTGTTTTGTGATCACCCATATTTTCCTTCAAAAATCGATTTTTTTGGTCGGAATCTTAAATCGCTTATAACTTCGTTAAAACACGTTTAAATTGAAAAATAAGCTTATTTTGTGATCACCCATATTTTCCTTCAAAAATCGATTTTTTGGTCGGAATTTTTAATCGCTTATAACTTCGTTAAAACACGTTTAAATTGAAAAATAAGCTTATTTTGTGATCACCCATATTTTCCTTCAAAAATCGATTTTTTGGTCGGAATCTTTAATCGCTTATAACTTCGTTAAAACACGTTTAAATTGAAAAATAAGCTTATTTTGTGATCACCTATATTTTCCTTCAAAAATCGATTTTTTGGTCAAAATCTTAATCGCTTATAACTTCGTTAAAACACGTTTAAATTGAAAAATAAGCTTATTTTGTGATCACCCATATTTTCCTTCAAAAATCGATTTTTTCGGTCGGAATCTTAAATCGCTTATAACTTCGTTAAAACACGTTTAAATTGAAAAATAAGCTTATTTTGTGATCACCCATATTTTCCTTCAAAAATCTATTTTTTTGGTCAAAATCTTAAATCGCTTATAACTTCGTTAAAACACGTTTAAATTGAAAAATAAGCTTATTTTGTGATCACCCATATTTTCCTTCAAAAATCGATTTTTTTGGTCAAAATCCTAAATCGCTTATAACCCATATTTTCCTTCGAAAATCGATTTTTTTGGTCAAAATCTTAAATCGCTTATAACTTCGTTAAAACACGTTTAAATTTAAAAATAAGCTTATTTTGTGATCACTCATATTTTCCTTCGAAAATCAATTTTTTTGGTCAAAATCTTAAATCGCTTATAACTTCGTTAAAACACGTTTAAATTGAAAAATAAGCTTATTTTGTGATCACCCATTTTTCCTTCAAAAATCGATTTTTTTGGTCGGAATTTTTAATCGCTTATAACTTCGTTAAAACACGTTTAAATTGAAAAATAAGCTTATTTTGTGATCACCCATATTTTCCTTCAAAAATCGATTTTTTGGTCGGAATCTTAAATCGCTTATAACTTCGTTAAAACACGTTTAAATTGAAAAATAAGCTTATTTTGTGATCACCTATATTTTCCTTCAAAAATCGATTTTTTTTGTCAAAATCTTAAATCGCTTATAACTTCGTTAAAACACGTTTAAATTGAAAAATAAGCTTATTTTGTGATCACCTATATTTTCCTTCAAAAATCGATTTTTTTTGTCAAAATCTTAAATCGCTTATAACTTCGTTAAAACACGTTTAAATTGAAAAATAAGCTTATTTTGTGATCACCTATATTTTCCTTCAAAAATCGATTTTTTGGTCAAAATCTTTAATCGCTTATAACTTTGTTAAAACACGTTTAAATTGAAAAATAAGCTTATTTTGTGATCACCCATATTTTCCTTCGAAAATCGATTTTTTGGTCAAAATTTTAAATCGCTTATCGCTTCGTTAAAACACGTTTAAATTGAAAAATAAACTTATTTTGTGATCACCCATATTTTCCTTCAAAAATCGATTTTTTTGGTAAAAATCTTAAATCGCTTATAACTTCGTTAAAACACGTTTAAATTGAAAAATAAGCTTATTTTGTTTTGTGATCACCCATATTTTCCTTCAAAAATCGATTTTTTTTAGTCGGAATCTTAAATCGCTTATAACTTCGTTAAAACACGTTTAAATTGAAAAATAAGCTTATTTTGTGATCACCCATATTTTCCTTCAAAAATCGATTTTTTTGGTCGGAATCTTAAATCGCTTATAACTTCGTTAACACACGTTTAAATTGAAAAATAAGCTTATTTTGTGATCATCCATATTTTCCTTTAAAAATCGTTAAAACACGTTTAAATTGAAAAATAAGCTTATTTTGTGATCACCCATATTTTCCTTCAAAAGTCGATTTTTTTGGTCGGAATCTTAAATCGCTTATAACTTCGTTAAAACACGTTTAAATTGAAAAATAAGCTTATTTTGTGATCACCCATATTTTCCTTCAAAAATCGATTTTTTGGTCGGAATTTTTAATCGCTTATAACTTCGTTAAAACACGTTTAAATTGAAAAATAAGCTTATTTTGTGATCACCCATATTTTCCTTCAAAAGTCGATTTTTTTTGGTCGGAATCTTAAATCGCTTATAACTTCGTTAAAACACGTTTAAATTGAAAAATAAGCTTATTTTGTGATCACCCATATTTTCCTTCAAAAATCGATTTTTTGGTCGGAATTTTTAATCGCTTATAACTTCGTTAAAACACGTTTAAATTGAAAAATAAGCTTATTTTGTGATCACCTATATTTTCCTTCAAAAATCGATTTTTTGGTCAAAATCTTAATCGCTTATAACTTCGTTAAAACACGTTTAAATTGAAAAATAAGCTTATTTTGTGATCACCCATATTTTCCTTCAAAAATCGATTTTTTCGGTCGGAATCTTAAATCGCTTATAACTTCGTTAAAACACGTTTAAATTGAAAAATAAGCTTATTTTGTGATCACCCATATTTTCCTTCGAAGATCGATTTTTTTGGTCAAAATCTTAAATCGCTTATAACTTCGTTAAAACACGTTTAAATTTAAAAATAAGCTTATTTTGTGATCACCCATTTTTCCTTCAAAAATCGATTTTTTTGGTCGGAATTTTTAATCGCTTATAACTTCGTTAAAACACGTTTAAATTGAAAAATAAGCTTATTTTGTGATCACCCATATTTTCCTTCAAAAATCGATTTTTTGGTCGGAATCTTAAATCGCTTATAACATCGTTAAAACACGTTTAAATTGAAAAATAAGCTTATTTTGTGATCACCTATATTTTCCTTCAAAAATCGATTTTTTTTGTCAAAATCTTAAATCGCTTATAACTTCGTTAAAACACGTTTAAATTGAAAAATAAGCTTATTTTGTGATCACCTATATTTTCCTTCAAAAATCGATTTTTTGGTCAAAATCTTTAATCGCTTATAACTTTGTTAAAACACGTTTAAATTGAAAAATAAGCTTATTTTGTGATCACCTATATTTTCCTTCAAAAATCGATTTTTTGGTCAAAATCTTTAATCGCTTATAACTTCGTTAAAACACGTTTAAATTGAAAAATAAGCTTATTTTGTGATCACCCATATTTTCCTTCGAAAATCGATTTTTTTGGTCAAAATCTTAAATCGCTTATAACTTCGTTAAAACACGTTTAAATTGAAAAATAAGCTTATTTTGTGATCACCCATATTTTCCTTCAAAAATCGATTTTTTTGGTCGGAATCTTAAATCGCTTATAACTTCGTTAACACACGTTTAAATTGAAAAATAAGCTTATTTTGTGATCACCCATATTTTCCTTCAAAAATCGATTTTTTTGGTAAAAATCTTAAATCGCTTATAACTTCGTTAAAACACGTTTAAATTGAAAACTAAGCTTATTTTGTGATCACCCTTATTTTCCTTCAAAAATCGATTTTTTTTACGAAAATCTTAAATCGCTTATAACTTCGTTACAACACGTTTAAATTGAAAAATAAGCTTATGTTGTGATCACCCATATTTTCCTTCAAAAATCATTTTTTTTTTACGAAAATCTTAAATCGCTTATAACTTGTTTAAAACACGTTTAAATTGAAAAATAAGCTTATTTTGTGATCACCCTTATTTTCCTTCAAAAATCGATTTTTTTACGAAAATCTTAAATCGCTTATAACTTGTTTAATTAAAACACGTTTAAATTGAAAAATAAGCTTATTTTCCTTCAAAAATCGATTTTTTTACGAAAATCTTAAATCGCTTATAACTTCGTTAAAACACGTTTAAATTGAAAAATAAGCTTATTTTGTGATCACCTATATTTTCCTTCAAAAATCGATTTTTTTGGTCGGAATCTTAAGTCGGTTATAACTTCGTTAAAACACGTTTAAATTGAAAACTAAGCTTATTTTGTGATCACCCATATTTTCCTTCAAAAATCGATTTTTTTGGTCGAAATCTTAAATCGCTTATAACTTCGTTAAAATACGTTTAAATTGAAAAATAAGCTTATTTTGTGATCACCCATATTTTCCTTCAGAAATCGATTTTTTGGTTAAAAATCTTAAATCGCTTATAACTTCGTTAAAACACGTTTAAATTGAAAAATAAGTTTATTTTGTGATCATCCATATTTTCCTTCAAAAATCGATTTTTTTACGAAAATCTTAAATCGCTTATAACTTTGTTAAAACACGTTTAAATTGAAAAATAAGCTTATTTTGTGATCACCCATATTTGACTTAAAAAATCGGGCTCTACATGCTTATTTTCATGTTTTAATATTATAGAAAATATATTTAGCGAAAATGTCCCTCAATTTCTTATGAAATTTTTAAAGGCTGTCTTGGATTTTTGATATCTCCAGACGTACGTGGTTAAATCGACTCCGCTATCTATAAGGATAAATATTATATGTATATATATATATACTTTAAATAATATAATAAAATACATTATTATAATAATATAATTATAATAATTTTCTTTAAGCTTTAAAAATTAACAGTCTTATTGCATACATATGTACGTTGCCAACCATGGCAGAGAAAAATTTCCCATTTTTATTTAACAGTTGGCTGCATTTGCATTGTTTTTATCCCCAACCAGCTGTTTATGTTGACACATCGCCACTAAATACTTCTGTCAGTTTTTTTCTATTGTTATCAATTTTTTTGTAACAAAGTTTTACCAGCATTTTTTAACTACATTCCTTTTTTTATAAATAAACTATTAAATATTAATAAGAAATAATAAACAAAATGACTAATTTACAACGTTGGCTGATGTATTTAATGTTATTTTTGGTGCCATATTTTGGTATTTTATTTGCCACCATTAAAACACCGGGCATGGAAAAATTACTATTTCCTTTGCAACTGTTGCCTTACATTTTGGTCATAATGTTTGGAGTAAGTTTATTTATAATATTTAACTTCTAGAATTTTGTTTAATTATGTTTTATTGTGTTAAACTTTTAGTTGTATGCCGCTGGTACTGTATTATATCGTACTTTTACCTTCAATGATTGTCCCGAAGCTGCCAAAGAATTGCAAGAACAAATACATGAAGCTCGCAAGGATTTAATAGCTAAAGGTTTTAAATTTCGTGATTAGTTTATAAAATAAGGATTTTTTATTGTATTTAAATTTATAATTTAATTGTAAATAGAATAAAGTGTATTTTTTTTTTAAATTATAACAAAATCAATAGTGTTTATTTACAACAATACATGTAGATAAATTGCATGTTTGTTTTGCAATCATTTAATTTAATTACTTTTAACAAATAGTTTTAATTCGAATAAAATTAATATTATTATACTACGTTCACACATTCGTGTATGGACAAACTAGTCGAATTTGAAGTGTTTTTATAAACACAAATGTGTGAACGTTCTATAAATGAATTTTGAACCAGTTGTCTTAGTTCAAATAGGCTGAAATTATTTAGATTATTTAGATTTTTTTGTAATATATGAAAATTTTAACATATGTATATTGTTAATAAAATTAAAACAAAAAATCTTAAAAAATTTAATTTTCACTAAAATTGTAGCATTTTAACTAAAACGAAAATTTCATTTTTAAAATTTTAAATAAATGCATATAAAAACTCAACAATTTAGCTCAAAAAATTTGCTATAAATTGAGTTGTTGTTGCTAATAATATATTTTATAATTTTTCAAATTTTAGTTATTAAACGTAATTTTATTAACATAACGTTTTGTGCTTAAAACATGAATTTTAAAATATTTCCACATGCTCGTGCCACAAATTATATATGTATATTTTTTTAAATGATCAAACACCTTTTGAACGCTAGTAGCAGCTGGTGATATAAAATTATTGAGTTATATTAAAATATAGAAATTTATAGTAAATGGGCTTTCGAAACAAAATAGGAGGAAATATATGCTTTGCATTTTTCATTAAACAAATTGTGACAGTTAATGGAGTAGACAAAACGGAATTCTAGAATTAAAAGAAATTTTTGTTCAAAGCGACAATTCCCAGGATTGTTATTTACTCTACAAAAGATGAGACATGATTTAAAACATAATTTAATTTTGTGGAAAATGTCAAAAGTGTGTTTTTAAAAATTAACCTTTGACTTTTAACATTAAATGTAAATTTTACCTTGTTTTAAATAAATTAATCTTCAAATCTTTCAAAACCATTTTCTATAATTAAATTATGTGTGTTTTTTTTCCCACAACATGTTTAATCGTTTACTTTTGAAAGAAATTTAGATGAATATTTTAATTTACGCATGTTTGCTAGTAAATTTCTCACGTATTCCAAAGGGATTTAAAATCCTAAAACATTTTAAGGACAAACGACAAAATTCGCTTAAAAAACTATGAATTTTAAATGTAAAGAATTAGCATACAAGCATTTGCGACTACGTACATACATACATACATACATACATACATACATACATACATACATACATACATACATACATACATACATACATACATACATACATACATACATACATACATACATACATACATACATACATACATACATACATACATACATACATACATACATACATACATACATACATACATACATACATACATACATACATACATACATACATACATACATACATACATACATACATACATACATACATACATACATACATACATACATACATACATACATACATACATACATACATACATACATACATACATACATACATACATACATACATACATACATACATACATACATACATACATACATACATACATACATACATACATACATACATACATACATACATACATACATACATACATACATACATACATACATACATACATACATACATACATACATACATACATACATACATACATACATACATACATACATACATACATACATACATACATACATACATACATACATACATACATACCACATACATACAATACATACATACATAATACATACATACATACATACATACATACATACATACATATTATGAAACTTAATTACAGACAAATGTATAACCCCATCAAAAACATGGTAATAACTTGTACTTACACAACAGCTTAGGTAGCGTCGAATGGACTCCGTTTTGACAAGTCTAGTAATGACTTACATATAATATATTATGTAAGTACTTACTTACAAAATATATATATGCCATTTGTTTTTAACACAATCGAAAAAAAATGTTTTTTTTATGAAAACTAACATAGGGATGTGTTTTCGTAAGCAATTTTTTCTTAGAAACAAAACTACTACTAAACTCCCGTAAGTACTTACTTAACTATCTATTTGTAAGCGAACGTCATAAGTTCTTGCCCCTCCAATGTCATTCCCGTGTTAAATTAATGACTCAAATGTTATTGTGTAAGTAAATTTTAGCATTTCAAGCTCTTTCGTTTCAGTGTAAGTTTTTGCTGGGACATTTTGATGTATAAATTACCATTCAATTAGTTTCAATTTCAAAGTTAAATTTGATTTAAAGTCTCATAATATAGTTATAATATTTGCAGGGACCAAAGGTTGGAATTTTTTTAAACAGTCCGAGTTCAAATGTTATTTTTTAAAGGTTGATAACAGACAGTTTCGAAATAGTGAACAGAAAAAGTCATTCTCTAACAGACTCTAACTGTTATAATTTTCCAGATATAGGAATTTTAAGTATTTACTATATGTAGTAGGTGCCACACCCACTACTACTAGCTGTTATAGTTTCAGATATATACGAAATTAATGACAATGTCCCGCCCACTATTGCTGGTCTACTTTAGTTCTTAAGCTTCATACTAAAAACGTTTTTCTAAAATATTTTAAGTTCGTAGCTGTTTTAGTTTAAGGTTGTAGTTTCCCTAAAATACGAATATTATTATTTTACTGCATATGACAGATGTCACGCCCACTTAAAATTTCAAAAACTTTGACATAAATTTTAGATTCAAAACACTAGTAAAGATAAACATCGTTTCAAATCCTAACAATTTGACAACACTGTAACTTTAATTAAAGAAAACAATTAAACTGAGTTAAATTTTTTGTTTATTATACCCCCACGAGAACCGTTTGTTTATACTGATGTTTAGAGAGAAAGACAAGAGTGTGGGGTTAGAAAAAACGTTTTTTTTTTATTTACTCAAGTATCACAATTGTAAAGAAAATTAAACTCAAAAAACAAAAACAAGTTTATTATAGCTGAACCCAGCCCAACATTTGAGTGAAGCTCAATTTTGTTTTTATATATAGTACTACAACAAGTCAGCAAACCATAATGGCTTAAATATAAACAGTTGGGTTTTAAAATTCAAAGTGATCGTTAGCAGTTACGGAAGAGTCCATTTATTAAAATTTAAATTTAATAAAAAAAAACATTAAGCAACAAAAAACTGAAAGTAATTTCAACAAATTTGTGTTTATTTTAAACAAAAAAACATTAATATTCTCACAGAATATTCTTAAAATCCTCAACAATCCAACATGACTCAGAAAATTTTTGGTTTATTTGTGGCCTTATTGGCAGTCGCTAATGCACTCAAGGTAATATTTTGACAATTTTTTTTAGGGTTAAACAATTTATTGAAAATAAACACGTATTAAAATAAAAACAAACGTAATATGTACGAGACTTTGAAATACTTCAATTCAAAGAAACAGCTAACTAAGCTTCGCTACCTGAGATAATTTCAAAAATTAATTTTTGTTTTTGTTTATGTGGCAGAAGAATCACTCTAATGGAAAATAACCAACAGATATCAACAATTATAAAAAAATAAACAAATGAAAGCTTTGTTTTCTACCGGCGTTTAAAACCCTCTTTTACTCCCTTCCTTGCTGATCAGTTGTAAACCATATAGTAAACAATTAAATGTGTCTTAATATGTAGTTTGTTGAACTGTCTTTTTTCTTATTTTTTACTATCCAACTACATAGAATTGCGTCTAATGAAATGAAAAACTTAATTTTCTATTCGATAAACTGTACGTTTACAGAGCATTTAAGGTTTGGAAATGCAAAACCGGTTTTTACATTTGTCATAGTTGTTATTACATCAAACTGGATAGATTACATCAGTTTAGAAATAAAATAAAAAACAAACTGCAATAATTATGTACATATGTATGTATTTCTTTATTGTTTAAACAAATATGTATATTTATTCAAAACTGTAAATATCAAGGTCTGATAATATATGCAAAAAATATGTTTTTGAAAAGCGTAGATGGGTAAAACAAAAGGTTTGATTTGAAAGAGAATTCGAAAAAAGAAATGTTTACTTTGGTTTAGTGGGAATTTTGATTTCAAACAAGCAGACTATACTATTCACAATAAAGTCTTGGTCATTGCAGCAGGACTATTTACATAGATTGATTTTGGTTTTAGTATATACAATAATCTAATCCAGTTTTTGTTCAGCTTGAATTCGATTCAATTCCAGGTCTAAATCTAGTTCAGTTCTATTTCTATTTCAGTCCTTGTAAAGTTCTAGTTCAGTTCTAGTTCAGTTCTAGTTCAGTTCTAGTTCAGTTCTAGTTCAGTTCTAGTTCAGTTCAGTTCTAGTTCAGTTCTAGTTCAGTTCTAGTTCAGTTCTAGTTCAGTTCTAGTTCAGTTCTAGTTCAGTTCTAGTTCAGTTCTAGTTCAGTTCTAGTTCAGTTCTAGTTCAGTTCTAGTTCAGTTCTAGTTCAGTTCTAGTTCAGTTCTAGTTCAGTTCTAGTTCAGTTCTAGTTCAGTTCTAGTTCAGTTCTAGTTCAGTTCTAGTTTAGTTCTAGTTCTGTTCTAGTTCAGTTTTAGTTCAGTTCTAGTTCAGTTCAGTTCTAGTTCAGTTCTAGTTCAATTCTAGTTCAGTTTTAGTTCAGTTCTAGTTCAGTTCTAGTTCAGTTCTAGTTCAGTTCTAGTTCAGTTCTAGTTCAGTTCTAGTTCAGTTCTAGTTCAGTTCTAGTTCAGTTCTAGTTCAGTTCTAGTTCAGTTCTAGTTCAGTTCTAGTTCAGTTCTAGTTCAGTTCTAGTTCAGTTCTAGTTCAGTTCTAGTTCAGTTCTAGTTCAGTTCTAGTTCAGTTCTAGTTCAGTTCTAGTTCAGTTCTAGTTCAGTTCTAGTTCAGTTCTAGATTCAGTTCTAGTTCAGTTCTAGTTCAGTTCTAGTTCAGTTCTAGTTCAGTTCTAGTTCAGTTCTAGTTCAGTTCTAGTTCAGTTCTAGTTCTAGTTCAGTTCTAGTTCAGTTCTAGTTCAGTTCTAGT
The DNA here is from genome assembly GCF_015586225.1 of Lucilia sericata. NCBI lineage: Eukaryota > Metazoa > Arthropoda > Insecta > Diptera > Calliphoridae > Lucilia > Lucilia sericata. The sequence continues at coordinate 46,853 of NW_023994755.1, forward strand.
TCAGTTCTAGTTCAGTTCTAGTTCAGTTCTAGTTCAGTTCTAGTTCAGTTCTAGTTCAGTTCTAGTTCAGTTCTAGTTAGTTCAGTTCTAGTTCAGTTCTAGTTCAGTTCTAGTTCAGTTCTAGTTCAGTTCTAGTTCAGTTCTAGTTCAGTTCTAGTTCAGTTCTAGTTCAGTTCTAGTTCAGTTCTAGTTCAGTTCTAGTTCAGTTCTAGTTCAGTTCTAGTTCAGTTCTAGTTCAGGTTCTAGTTCAGTTCTAGTTCAGTTCTAGTTCAGTTCTAGTTCAGTTCTAGTTCAGTTCTAGTTCAGTTCTAGTTCAGTTCTAGTTCAGTTCTAGTTCAGTTCTAGTTCAGTTCTAGTTCAGTTCTAGTTCAGTTCTAGTTCAGTTCTAGTTCAGTTCTAGTTCAGTTTTAATTCAGTTCTAGTTCAGTTCTAGTTCAGTTCTAGTTCAGTTCTAGTTCAGTTCTAGTTCAGTTCTAGTTCAGTTTTAATTCAGTTCTAGTTCAGTTCTAGTTCAGTTCTAGTTCAGTTCTAGTTCAGTACAGAAAAAATTATAATTTTTCTGAACAATGCCTGACTGCTCTCGCTGTGTATTGTCTAAATTACGCTTTTGCCAAATTGTATTTTTGTAACAATTAATATGAATACTTTTTTCCCCCAAACAACAACCGGTTTTTACGAAACAGGCATTAACTTTTTGTTTCGTGTTTTTTCTTCTTAATAATTAATTAAAATAATCAAGAATATTTTAAAAAATTTAAGCTAAACTTGAGTCGTATTTTCTCCCTTCTTTAGACAATTCACAATGTTTGTAATTGTTTTGATAAAGTTGAAACTCATTTAAAAGTTACTTTTTTTTTGATACCCAGTAAACATTTTTAACTAATGTTTCTAGCATTCTGCCAAACACAATGAATATTTGTTAGACACAAAATATTAAATAGCCAATAGTAATATTGCATGATTTATTAACAAATAAAAATAAATTATTAAACTAATTTATTACCTATCATTGTTATTGTTGAATAGATTAAAAAAAATAATAAAATAATAGATAGTAATAGAATATAACAATAGTATGACATATTTATTTATGAATAGACAAAGTGTGATATCTAACTAATTTATTTCTATATGAGACATAATTTCTCTTCACATGAATCCACAATGAATTTATTTAAAAATAGGCAAAAGTGTGAAACAAAAAAATTCAAAAATTTTCCAAATTTCATTAATATTTATTTATGTTTCTCACAGACCCTCCTATTAGTGCATTGACATTTACAATCACTTTCAAACTTTCTCTCACAGCAACTGCATTTAGTTTTGTAAGTGATAATTAACATACAATTAGCTAAAATAAGCTAATTACAATTTTGTATTTCGAATTCAAATAACAATAATAAGTATTTACTTATATCGAGACAGGTATGTGATGAGATTATTTTGTCAGTTTTTATTCTATTTATATAGAAAATATTAACCTGAATCATTTAGATGTTAATTCAGTACAAAAGTGTTTTTAAAATGAAAAATAAAATGATCTCATCATTAAACCGTTTAACAAACGATTTATAAAATATTGAACAAAACTATAAACATTAAATTTTCTAATTATAAATTGTGACATGAAAAACAATTAAATTTTCTAGAAAAAAGATAAACATAATTTTAAGAAAAGAAGGTGATTTGAAATACATCATACAAAATTATTGTTATTAAAAACATGTATCTTTCGCATTGGAAATTATTATCAACGGAAGCCGCCACTGACTGAGCCGAGGCAATACATGTTTAGATAAATCAATACATGTTCAAAAAAACAATTGTTGTTTTCTAATTTTAAAAGATAACACTAAATAATCGGGACTGAACTAGAACTGAACTAGAACTGAACTAGAACTGAACTAGAACTGAACTAGAACTGAACTAGAACTGAACTAGAACTGAACTAGAACTGAACTAGAACTGAACTAGAACTGAACTAGAACTGAACTAGAACTGAACTAGAACTGAACTAGAACTGAACTAGAACTGAACTAGAACTGAACTAGAACTGAACTAGAACTGAACTAGAACTGAACTAGAACTGAACTAGAACTGAACTAGAACTGAACTAGAACTGAACTAGAACTGAACTAGAACTGAACTAGAACTGAACTAGAACTGAACTAGAACTGAACTAGAACTGAACTAGAACTGAATTAGAACTGAACTAGAACTGAACTAGAACTGAACTAGAACTGAACTAGAACTGAACTAGAACTGAACTAGAACTGAACTAGAACTGAACTAGAACTGAACTAGAACTGAACTAGAACTGAACTAGAACTGAACTAGAACTGAACTAGAACTGAACTAGAACTGAACTAGAACTGAACTAGAACTGAACTAGGAAGAACTGAACTAGAACTGAACTAGAACTGAACTAGAACTGAACTAGAACTGAACTAGAACTGAACTAGAACTGAACTAGAACTGAACTAGAACTGAACTAGAACTGAACTAGAACTGAACTAGAACTGAACTAGAACTGAACTAGAACTGAACTAGAACTGAACTAGAACTGAACTAGAACTGAACTACTGAACTAGAACTGAACTAGAACTGAACTAGAACTGAACTAGAACTGAACTAGAACTGAACTGAACTAGAACTGAACTAGAACTGAACTAGAACTGAACTAGAACTGAACTAGAACTGAACTAGAACTGAACTAGAACTGAACTAGAACTGAACTAGAACTGAACTAGAACTGAACTAGAACTGAACTAGAACTGAACTAGAACTGAACTAGAACTGAACTAGAACTGAACTAGAACTGAACTAGAACTGAACTAGAACTGAACTAGAACTGAACTAGAACTGAACTAGAACTGAACTAGAACTGAACTAGAACTGAACTAGAACTGAACTAGAACTGAACTAGAACTGAACTAGAACTGAACTAGAACTGAACTAGAACTGAACTAGAACTGAACTAGAACTGAACTAGAACTGAACTAGAACTGAACTAGAACTGAACTAGAACTGAACTAGAACTGAACTAGAACTGAACTAGAACTGAACTAGAACTGAAATAGAACTGAACTAGAACTGAACTAGAACAGAACTAGAACTGAATTAGAACAGAAGAACTGAACACATGCTACATTAACAACTTGTTATAATTAAAATCAAAATATCCTAAATTATTTTATTGAAAGATTGTCATTGACTTGCATTTGTCTACAAAATAATGTATTTAACCCTATAAATTAAAACACATAACTAATTGCATCTTGTATATAAAAAAGCACAAATTTTAGACACAACCATATCAAATACACATTTAAGGAATATAAAAACAACACATGTGGATGAACAAACGTTGTTACAATAACAATTGAATTGCACCGTTATGCAAATATTTTACTGATGATTTGTACTTTTTGATTGACATCGCAATCCCCTCCTTTTGCCAACAACTTTGTGTAGTACTGTTAACTAAATGTTTTGTTTTTTTTCATTGTTTCAATTGCAGGTGCCCGTAACCGTGTACTATGAATCACTTTGTCCAGATAGTGCTAAATTCATCACCGAACAAATTTATCCAGCTGTTAAAGGCGATTTAAAAGACCATGTTGAAATAACTTGGGTACCTTATGGTAAATCATCTGTAAGTTTCTCTCTGGATACAAAACAGACAAACAAACATTTTCGATTACAAAATGTCATTATATTCAATTCAATGTTTCTATACGTTTGGGTTTTTTAGTATTCCACCCAAGGATCAGAAGTTAATTTCAATTGTCATCATGGTCCTAATGAATGCTATGGCAACAAGGTGCATGCTTGTGCCATTGATCACATTCAAGCCAACTCATATGAAGCAGAATATACTCGCGAATCTTTGACATTGGACTTTATCAACTGTATGATGAAGGCTGGCAAGAATTTCCCCGACAATGTATATCCTGGTGCTAGGTGTGCTCGTGACAATCACATTAATAACTGGGAAAATATTCAACAGTGTGCCAACAGCACTGAGGGCAGCCAGCTTTTAATGAAACACGGTCAAACTACCATGGCTTTCCAAAACCCTTTGATCAGTGTACCCACTGTAGTATTTAAAGAGGTGTGTATTTCTGTCCATTTATAAAAAAAAATATTTTTAAAAAATTTTCAATATTTCTTTCTTTTAGCAATACGACGCTAAAGTCAATGAACAAGCCCAAAGTGATTTCGTTGGAGTCATGTGCAAATACTTTGTCCAACCTTTGCCTAAAATGTGCGCCAGTCGCAATTCGGCTGTAAGCATTGCTGCTACTCCTTTAGTGGGTCTTTTGGTTTTTGCCTTTGCTAAGCTTTTCATCTAAACTTTTTCTCAAAAAGCTTTAATTTTTCATTTTTCTTGCATGCATCGAATACTCTTTTTTGATATTCGATATATGATTTTTGTATAAATACATATATATTTTTAATAATTTTTTTGTTAATTTCAGAAAATGTAAGATCATGTATAATATTTTCCGTCCAAATACTTGAGTGTATATAAAATAGAATTTAAATCCAGACTCTCAAAATAAAGATAATATATATTTTATATTAAGTTAACTGGTTTTTAATGAAATTAGGTTAAGTTTAGCGAAAATGCCCAATGCACTATTTAAAGAACTGAACTGAACTAGAACTGAACTAGAACTGAACTAGAACTGAACTAGAACTGAACTAGAACTGAACTAGAACTGAACTAGAACTGAACTAGAACTGAACTAGAACTGAACTAGAACTGAACAGAACTGAACTAGAACTGAACTAGAACTGAACTAGAACTGAACTAGAACTGAACTAGAACTGAACTAGAACTGAACTAGAACTGAACTAGAACTGAACTAGAACTGAACTAGAACTGAACTAGAACTGAACTAGAACTGAACTAGAACTGAACTAGAACTGAACTAGAACTGAACTAGAAACTGAACTAGAACTGAACTAGAACTGAACTAGAACTGAACTAGAACTGAACTAGAACTGAACTAAACTGAACTAGAACTGAACTAGAACTGAACTAGAACTGAACTAGAACTGAACTAGAACTGAACTAGAACTGAACTAGAACTGAACTAGAACTGAACTAGAACTGAACTAGAACTGAACTAGAACTGAACTAGAACTGAACTAGAACTGAACTAGAACTGAACTAGAACTGAACTAGAACTGAAACTAGAACTGAACTAGAACTGAAACTAGAACTGAACTAGAACTGAACTAGAACTGAACTAGAACTGAACTAGAACTGAACTAGAACTGAACTAGAACTGAACTAGAACTGAACTAGAACTGAACTTAGAACTGAACTAGAACTGAACTAGAACTGAACTAGAACTGAACTAGAACTGAACTAGAACTGAACTAGAACTGAACTAGAACTGAACTAGAACTGAACTAGAACTGAACTAGAACTGAACTAGAACTGAACTAGAACTGAACTAGAACTGAACTAGAACTGAATTAGAACTGAACTAGAACTGAACTAGAACTGAACTAGAACTGAACTAGAACTGAACTAGACTGAACTAGAACTGAACTAGAACTGACTAGAACTGAACTAGAACTGAACTAGAACTGAACTAAAACTGAAATAGAACCGAAATAGAAATGAACTTGAAGTAGCAGAGAACTAGAACAGAAAATTATAAGTATCAGAAATCGAGATTCTCAAAATTTTTTTTGATTAATTATATAATTGGGATCGAAAAAGGATTCGATGAAGCAACATATTTGAAGTTTACCATATTGTCGGTTATCTGTTAATATGTTTTATATTCATCTTTATGTAGTTACGTCAATATAATAATTACACTTTAATAAAGTTTCACAACAACAACAACATATGTTTAATATTAATTAAAAATCTATCAACATCAAAATCCAAAACACGTAATGACTAATAAAAACAAGCAATAATCAAATGTTGTCACTGTTGTGTACTACTGTTACTGGGAAAAACAAAGGAACTAACTATAAATGTCACCAAAAGTCGGTGATTGTAAAATCCGCGATAATAGCGATTATTGAATATTCAATAAACAGCAATTTCAAGTGTTTACAGGTACAGCGGATTTAGTACTTGTGTTATTGTGACAAAAACACTATAATCTAATAGTAAAATTCGAAAAAAGTGATTATTGTGATGTGTGAGCCAATGCACTACTATCATCGTCAACATTGATAATCCAACATCAAAATGGTCCCCCTCTCCTTGTTATTTAACCCTTTAAATATTATTTGTCAGCTGTTTATCAATTGATTAATTCTCTTGGATACTGGCTGACGCTTGAATTCAAAAAAAAAAAAACTAAATATGTGCAATGTGACTAATAATTTTTGGTACAGTTAAATTTTTAGAATTTTCCAAAAATTTAAGCTATTAGTTAATATAGTTAGTTTTTAGTTAAACGAAGTATAAAATTTTATTTTAATAAAAAAGAACATTCAATACTTTTGTATCCTCAGTTTTTTGTCACATTGTTGTTTAATTAATCTCTGTAGTGTCATATTAACCACCATGTTTAGCCCTGATTGCAACTTTAATAATCACAAAGTTTACCAGTTAGTAAAAACCATACATCAGTTCGACAAACAAACAGATCCACGTCAAAGTTAATCGATTGCGTATATTAAGTACGATTATTATAATCTTTTAATTGTTTCAATATCAAATTTATGCTAAACATTTTATTACGTTTATGAGTTGTATACGCCATTCTTGGAGTTTAACTACATTTATAGTGGTATGACTTGATTAGATTGTTTATTATGATTTTGAACTGTGATTTATAGTAAGTAATTTGCATAAATTATACGTTAACTTTTCATCTACATTTATAGATATGTATGTTTGTATGTTTCTTATTTCTAGAATATTGCAAATTTATTTAGTAAAAAGTTTAAAAGAATATATTTTAAATATTTTATTTATGAAAGTAAATTTACAAAAGCCTAAAAGTATGCCCCATCAGAATATGCCCCATCTGATACTTATAATTTTCTGTTCTAGTTCTCTGCTACTTCAAGTTCATTTCTATTTCGGTTCTATTTCAGTTCTAGTTCAGCTCTAGTTCAGTTCTAGCTCAGTTTAGTTCAGTTCTAGTTCAGTTCTAGTTCAGTTCTAGTTCAGTTCTAGTTCAGTTCTAGTTCAGTTCTAGTTCAGTTCTAGTTCAGTTCTAGTTCAGTTCTAGTTCAGTTCTAGTTCAGTTCTAGTTCAGTTCTAGTTCAGTTCTAGTTCAGTTCTAGTTCAGTTCTAGTTCAGTTCTAGTTCAGTTCTAGTTCAGTTCTAGTTCAGTTCTAGTTCAGTTCTAGTTCAGTTCTAGTTCAGTTCTAGTTCAGTTCTAGTTCAGTTCTAGTTCAGTTCTAGTTCAGTTCTAGTTCAGTTTGTTCAGTTCTAGTTCAGTTCTAGTTCAGTTCTAGTTCAGTTCTAGTTCAGTTCTAGTTCAGTTCTAGTTCAGTTCTAGTTCAGTTCTAGTTCAGTTCTAGTTCAGTTCTAGTTCAGTTCTAGTTCAGTTCTAGTTCAGTTCTAGTTCAGTTCTAGTTCAGTTCTAGTTCAGTTCTAGTTCAGTTCTAGTTCAGTTCTAGTTCAGTTCTAGTTCAGTTCTAGTTCAGTTCTAGTTCAGTTCTAGTTCAGTTCTAGTTCAGTTCTAGTTCAGTTCTAGTTCAGTTCTAGTTCAGTTCTAGTTCAGTTCTAGTTCAGTTCTAGTTCAGTTCTAGTTCAGTTCTAGTTCAGTTCTAGTTCAGTTCTAGTTCAGTTCTAGTTCAGTTCTAGTTCAGTTCTAGTTCAGTTCTAGTTCAGTTCTAGTTCAGTTCTAGTTCAGTTCTAGTTCAGTTCTAGTTCAGTTCTAGTTCAGTTCTAGTTCAGTTCTAGTTCAGTTCTAGTTCAGTTCTAGTTCAGTTCTAGTTCAGTTCTAGTTCAGTTCTAGTTCAGTTCTAGTTCAGTTCTAGTTCAGTTCTAGTTCAGTTCTAGTTCAGTTCTAGTTCAGTTCTAGTTCAGTTCTAGTTCAGTTCTAGTTCAGTTCTAGTTCAGTTCTAGTTCAGTTCTAGTTCAGTTCTAGTTCAGTTCTAGTTCAGTTCTAGTTCAGTTCTAGTTCAGTTCTAGTTCAGTTCTAGTTCAGTTCTAGTTCAGTTCTAGCTCAGTTCTAGTTCAGTTCTAGTTCAGTTCTAGTTCAGTTTTAGTTCAGTTTTAGTTCAGTTCTAGTTCAGTTCTAGTTCAGTTCTAGTTCTAGTTCAGTTCTAGTTCAGTTCTAGTTCAGTTTTAAACTCGAAACCCCAATCGATATTATATAATAACTATATAAATAAGCTTCAAAAACTTTACATCTTTAACGAAGTAAATTACAATTTCCATCAAACAAAGTTTTAATCTTATTTTCCAGCATTAACCACGAATTAAACCTCTAATTAAAACAGGTCATCATTTACAGCATTCAGTTAAAATGGCGGCTTAACTAATAAACAAAATGTTTTCGTTTTGTAAGGATAAATAAATAAATAAATATAAACGAATATTAATTCCCTAAATACGTCACACACAAAACACGCCAACGCTACTTTTCTCATAAAAACCTTGCAAAAAGTTCAAAACCATCAATGATGAAAAACAAAAAAATTATGTTTGTTTTTTTAAAAAAGTTAATCAAGCAATACATATACAACAACCACACGTACATCCATAAATACATCATCCATATTTCCCGTTAGAATATTTTAGCCAAATCAACCAACAGGTACAATTTGTAAAATTATCACAGCAACAGAACAAACCTACGCTTTATTATCACAAACAACAACAACCATAGTACTCGTGTTCACTCACACTCCAATAATACAACACGAATCATTTATTAAACCCACTTCGTGAAAGCTTTTCGATTCTGATTGGTTGTTTGGTTGGTTATGATTCGGTCATAACGGTAAAAAACACAATGAAAACAACAACAATAAATACACATACACATGTATGTATGAACCGAACAGCTTTTTACAGAATCCTGCAAAAAAGTCTGGTGGTAAAGAAGTCAAACAAACAAACGTAGAGGACCAGAAAGCATATAAATGAACAAGGTAAATTCAAATAACGGTCATTCAAATTTTGGCAGTTGTTCGAAAACATTTCTCAAGGTGTTTCTTTTATTTACATACACATAAACTAAAAAATAACGTTTAGCAAAGATCAAGTTGATTGTTTTGGAAAATAAATACTCGGGTGTAATTGTTTATTAATTGAACAAAAAACCAAGTGAAAAATTAAAGAAAAAAATAATAAGAAACTGAACGGGATATTTTAAAATAAATTATAAAAACTAGATTACAAAAATCGACATTAAACTTAAAAATTTAAATTGTTGTAAAAAATAAAATCGTGGTAAGTAAAAGTTTTAAAATGGGAAAAAATTAGTTACAATAGCAGTAAAACTCTGAAGTTTAGGGGATATTCGTTTATTTAAGAATTATCTGCTAATCCGATAATGGTTGAATAACTGTGCAAATAATTGAATTGGTTAAATTTCGAAAATAGGATTAAATAAAATGTCTTTCGAATTTTCGAATACAATATTGCAAATAACTAAACCGAATCTTAGGTATTCCCTATCAAAACATATGTTCTAAATTTCAAGTGAATTACGAAAAGCGGTCCAGTATATAGACTTAGGTCTTTCTGAATCGATATTATTGTTAACATCAGGGTGATTTTCGAGGTTGAGCTTCTAATTAGGGCTAATTTGAATGACTAATTATGGACCGATCCTAATGAAATTTGGAAGAAAAAAATTTGATTCTATATTGATATTTTAATGTAATTTTCTGAAAGGAACCTTATATGTTCACCTTATTTAAAAATGCTCAAACCTATATCATTGGCATATTTAAGGGCCTTAAAGAAATCATACACCGATATTACCCATTTTCAATGCCAAACAAACCTTAAAAATGGGAAATATTTGTGCGAACTTTCAACATTTTCTATAGATGGACGGAAGGACATGGATAGATCGCTTTAGAATCGAATAAAGACCCAGCACATAAAAACGTTTGTGAGTCTAATACATATTGCAATGTTTTACCAACGGCATGACTTCCTACTATTTTTGATGAAGGGCATAACAACATTCAACATTCAATCTCCAGTATTTATTTTTGGAATCAGTTAAGATTACAACCAAAAACTGATCAATTGAATTCCCTAGTATAAGTATAGATAGCCTTAAGTTCCTAAAGTAAAGTACAAGTCAGGAGTTTTAACTTTTGAAATGCGATATGTATACAATTGTGTTTTAAATCTTATAGTCTTCTCGATACTCTGACCTCAATTCGGAATGTTCAAATTCAAAAACTTTTTATTAAATATGACCGACAAAAAAATAGTATTTTTATAGGGTAGACTGAAAATTCCTATATATTGCAAAACTTGACCACCAAAAATTCGAATTTATATATTTTATATTATATTTACTATAATACACTGAAAATACTTTATTTAAAACATACAAGAACCTCCGGTGGGTTAGTGGTTAAAAACTAACTAAAGAATTAAGAAGTATTCTTAGAAATATTATAAAAAATTGATTTTCCCGAAATCCTCCATGTTTAAGTCGCAGGTACATCTGAACTATAAGAGTTATTGATCGATTTTTTTAATGATTTATTCCTTAATCTATTGTCAATAAATAACCTTATTTTAACCATAGCCATGTCCGTCTATATGTTTGTATGTTGAAATCAGTGTTCAGAAGACCCCAGATATCTGCAAGATCCAAATCTTCAATACAATTCTTTGAGATATGCTTTTGAAAAGAGCAAAATCAGTCCATAAGCAACAGAGAAACCCTCTGAAAATTTCATCAAAAATTTAGCATTTTTTTTAAAAGAACCAAAAAACAACAACAACAACAACATACAGCTTCATATGGTTAATGTTATTCTTGCTTTGCTGTTTTGTTCTTGCAAAAATCAGAGATGGAAAATTGTATGTGAGAAATTAAGCAGGGATAGGAAAATATAAAAATATAAAAAACTAAAAATAATTAATTTGAAAAATACAATATGATAATGGGATGTTATTTGTAATTGTGGTACCAAGAACTATTTTTTTTTTTGGTACTTTTTCGTTGTTTAACTGGTACTTAATAAGTTTTCTATAATATTGAACCTAAAAACATGAAATTAAGCATGTAGAGTCCGGACTAAATGGAAACCTTTAAAATGGGACATTATGGTACTTTTTTCAACCTTCAAAAGGTAGTTTTTGAGTTTTCTTTAATATTCAACCTAGAAACAGAAAATTTAACATTCGGGGTAGTGAATGAATGAAATTTTTTGTATTTTTTCGTTCTTCAACTGGTAATTTTTGGCTTTTTTGCATTATAGAAACATATCGGATTCATACAAATTGTACTTTTTTTTGATTTTCTGAATTGTTGAACCTAGAAACATGAAACCATATTATGTAATGTTGTAATGGAAATTGATAAGACTAAACTTTTTGGTACTTTATTTTCCTTTAAGGAATTTTAGAGCCACACAACTTATTTAGGATGATGTTTTTAGTATTAAAAAACAAAAAATTAATATTATATTAAATTAACACTTTCAGTAGAAAGAATGAACTAGAATCCTTTAAAAAAATACTCAGAAAATTTATATAAATTATAACTTTATTCATCTTGTTAAGAAGAAATAAAAGATATTAAATTTCCTTTGTTTTAAAACATTTAAGGTTAATTAACTCTTACCTTAAAACAAAACCCCCCTTTCCCCAAAAAAATTGTGGCAAAACTCATAGATAAGTAATTGTAACCTTTAAATTTCCAAGTGTTATTAATAATTCGCACAATTTTGATTTGATGTGTGTGTGTGTTACAAAACAAAAAAAGAAGTTTCACACAAATTTTTGTTTTAAAATATAAAATTCAAAGAGTGCAATTACAAATTATTAATATTTTATTAGGTTTTTTTCTTAACTTTTTTTCATAAAACGAAAAACTTTTCCAGGATCCCAATTAAAAGCAGAGGAATCATATTTCCAGCAGCGTTTCATCTTATTTTTCTCGCTTTTTTAGAAAGTAAGTGAAAAAAAAGCGTTTATGTTTATTTATTTGTACAGTAACAAAAATAATAAGAATATAGACTTGTATTTAAAAGGATGTTGACTTAACTTTATTTAAAGGAGGAAAAACAGCAAAAAAAAAAGAAAAAAATTATAAAAAAGTTATTTTTTTCGCTATTACACTTAAAGGAATTGAGAGAAAAGCAGAGTTAAAGTTTATGGAATTTTTGCTAAAAATTAAGAACATTTAAATTGGTTTTTAAATGGTTTATCTATTTAATAACAGAAGCTAAACGTTATTTAAACTAGGTATTTTATTTTTGAATTTAGACCCTTTTAGCAGGTCATACAAAACTTTACTAAAGCCATAACTTTTCTTAAATATATCTTAATTTTTCAAAATTGTATTTTAATAATTACACTTTATGTGTAATTAAGTATTTTTTTATCTTAAATTAAAAGTGTTTGTGGTTACAATTATTCTTATCAAATTAACCATTAAATGACGAGTTAAAAAAGGAATGGCAAAAATTGCCCAAAGGTTTATTTGCCAAATAAGACAAGTAACTGGCAAATGTTCATTTTTTTCTCTCGCTAACAAAAACTGGAATACAAACTACAATAAAAAAAGAAGTAAGGCGAATTAACTGAAACTTATATACCCTACACCTTAGATTAACTTTAAATTATATTGAAAAAACTAAAGGATAAAAAATGTAAAATTGTTCGAATTACAAATGTAATAACAAAATTATAATAAGTCTTTGTGGTGTAGCTTCTAAAAAAAACTCATAATACTCTCAAGTACATGCAAGTGTTTAAGTAGCCTCCTCTTGTCTGACAGCCTTTTTAAAGTCAAATAATAAAACTGTTTGAAGAGGAAGGAAATAATAATAATAATAATCATGATGATAGAAAAATAGTAAAAGTTTATTTTAAAGTAAATATTTAAATTTGAAACAACTGCAAAAGTGTGTTAATAAGTTAATAAGAATGGACCTTAATGAGAGCAAGTAAAAATCTAATTGCATTGACAGAGGTCAATATTATGTAGTTTTCATAATGAACTTAAATCTTTACAGGACTTTGCAAGAATATGTATTCTTAGAACCGAACTAGAACTGAACTAGAACTGAACTAGAACTGAACTAGAACTGAACTAGAACTAAACTAGAACTAAACTAGAACTAAACTAGAACTAAACTAGATCTGAACTAGAACTGAACTAGAACTGAACTAGAACTGAACTAGAACTGAACTAGAACTGAACTAGAACTGAACTAGAACTGAACTAGAACTGAACTAGAACTGAACTAGAACTGAACTAGAACTGAACTAGAACTGAACTAGAACTAGAACTGAACTAGAACTGAACTAGAACTGAACTAGAACTGAACTAGAACTGAACTAGAAACTGAACTAGAACTGAACTAGAACTGAACTAGAACTGAACTAGAACTGAACTAGAACTGAACTAGAACTGAACTAGAACTGAACTAGAACTGAACTAGAACTGAACTAGAACTGAACTAGAACTGAACTAGAACTGACTAGAACTGAACTAGAACTGACTAGAACTGAACTAGAACTGAACTAGAACTGAACTAGAACTGAACTAGAACTGAACTAGAACTGAACTAGAACTGAACTAGAACTGAACTAGAACTGAACTAGAACTGAACTAGAACTGAACTAGAACTGAACTAGAACTGAACTAGAACTGAACTAGAACTGACTAGAACTGAACTAGAACTGAACTAGAACTGAACTAGAACTGAACTAGAACTGAACTAGAACTGAACTAGAACTGAACTAGAACTGAACTAGAACTGAACTAGAACTGAACTAGAACTGAACTAGAACTGAACTAGAACTGAACTAGAACTGAACTAGAACTGAACTAGAACTGAACTAGAACTGAACTAGAACTGAACTAGAACTGAACTAGAACTGAACTAGAACTGAACTAGAACTGAACTAGAACTGAACTAGAACTGAACTAGAACTGAACTAGAACTACTGAACTAGAACTGAACTAGAACTGAACTAGAACTGAACTAGAACTGAACTAGAACTGAACTAGAACTGAACTAGAACTGAACTAGAACTGAACTAGAACTGAACTAGAACTGAACTAGAACTGAACTAGAACTGAACTAGAACTGAACTAGAACTGAACTAGAACTGAACTGAACTAGAACTGAACTAGAACTGAACTAGAACTGAACTAGAACTGAACTAGAACTGAACTAGAACTGAACTAGAACTGAACTAGAACTGAACTAGAACTGAACTAGAACTGAACTAGAACTGAACTAGAACTGACTAGAACTGAACTAGAACTGAACTAGAACTGAACTAGAACTGAACTAGAACTGAACTAGAACTGAACTAGAACTGAACTAGAACTGAACTAGAACTGAACTAGAACTGAACTAGAACTGAACTAGAACTGAACTAGAACTGAACTAGAACTGAACTAGAACTGAACTAGAACTAGAACTGAACTAGAACTGAACTAGAACTGAACTAGAACTGAACTAGAACTGAACTAGAACTGAACTAGAACTGAACTAGAACTAGAACTGAACTAGAACTGAACTAGAACTGAACTAGAACTGAACTAGAACTGAACTAGAACTGAACTAGAACTGAACTAGAACTGAACTAGAACTGAACTAGAACTGAACTAGAACTGAACTAGAACTGAACTAGAACTGAACTAGAACTGAACTAGAACTGAACTAGAACTGAACTAGAACTGAATAGAACTGAACTAGAACTGAACTAGAACTGAAATAGAACTAAACTAGAACTGAATTGAACTAGAACTGAAATAGAACTGAACTAGAACTGAACTAGAACTGAACTAGAACTGTACTAGAACTGAACTAGAACTATAAAATGTTTACTTAAATGCATCAGAACTCTTGAACACTTTCGCTTAATAAAATCTTTTTGCTATTCGAAATTTTCCCAGTTGAAGAGATTAAATATATTTTTTAAAGAAAATTAAAAAAACATTGAACTTCAATTAACACAAATTATATGTATTTTTATACACATCACAATTTCGTTTACAACACATTTAAAATATCGGTCAGTCATAGACCCCAAAAAGTATTTATTTATACCGTATGAAATAAAATGTGTTATAAAGTATGTTACGTATAGAAAATTGGGGAACTCGGAAAAGGGTCCTCTCGTTTAGGCTAAACACCTCACTTGAGTTAATACATATAAATATGTACATAATATATGTTTTTATATAAGTTCATATCAGAAGGAAACAATAAACCTTTTAAATGGCCGCTCACCTATAAAACAAATAAATAACAATTTAATGTTAGAGATTAGCAATTGTTTTTCAATTCTCAAGAAATCTGCTTTCTAGGTGTATTTTTTGTATTTTTAATCGTTAAAATTATCAATTGAGAATAATTAGAAAAATAATCAAAATAATCTGTACAACCCGGGGATTAACAAAGAATACGTAGTATATTCTAATATATAGAAATATTTAGGGTGGTACAACTAATTAAAGAATTTAAATTTTACATTAAGAAGAACCTAGTAAAATTGTATATGTCTGTCTTTAAGACATTATCTAAGACTTTATAATGCTAAAGTCATCTTATAAAAATCACGATTTATTAAGAATATTAGTTCGAAAAGTTTTAAAGAATTAACTGCTTTTCGTTATTAATTCCTCAAGAGTATTTCTCACCCTATTGTTTAGTTTGTTTTATATGAATATAAAAATATTTTCCGATTTAATTGATAAAATTAATGGCACATTAATAGTTTAAAAAAAAAATACTTTTAGTCATAAGAAAAAATTCATCTGATCGAAATGGAATATTTTTATAAAATAAAAAAAAAGAACTAGAACCATTCAACATCGTTGACATTATGAACTGAGTATCACGTGAAAAGCTTTTACAAACAACATCTGCAAACTGATCGTGAAAGTTTTTTTTTGTTCCATAGCTTATAAAGCTTTTGGCTTAATAGAAAATTTCAAGTCCAGTCTCTGACAGCAACAAAAGGTTCTCTATGATTCATAAAGAATGTAAATGAAATGGTCTTATAAAATGAAATGCCTGCTTTTTTCTCCCTTTCGAAATAATAAGTCAATAATCCCAATTTGCACTTATTTTTTTAAATTTTTGAAAATTATCAAAGTCACTTTTTACTCCAATTCATTAATTTTTACATTTCATGCTTAATTGTACTTGTTGTTTTTCATTTAATCAATTTAAATTCAAAAGTGTGTTTAATAAATGCAATTGGTTTTGAAACCATGTGTATATTGTATTTTGTTTACTTAATAAAACACTGAAAATATTGTTAATAAATAAATATTATCAGGTTAAAAACCAACACATCTCCTACATGTCATTACGTTTTTATTTCCAATAATAAAATATAGATTTAATGAAAAAAAGCATCTGGCAGTAGCAAAATTTACTAGTTCAGTAGTTTGTTACAACAAAAAAATATCTGCTGTTTTAGTTCTATTAACTAGAAATTCTACCCACTAAATTTAAATTATTTATTTTTTGTTTTTAAACTGCAGTGTGAGATAATAAATCGACACATAATTTATGTTTTTGCATTTAATATAAAAAACATTTACTCTCTAGCAAATTGATTAGAATAATATTGTACAACCGATTTTGTTTATTTTCTTTTTTTTATTTAAAATTGTAGGCGCTTGAATTGTATTTCAATAAATGTTCCAAATTGTTTTTACATTTGTCTTGACCTACATGTTGTTATTTGTGTTTAACTTGCCAGTAGTAGATTAAAATGTGATTTCTTTCCTTACATAGCAACAAGTGTAAGAGATTTTTTGAACCAGAACTGAACTAATTTTGAACTAAATCAGAGCTGGATAGGGCCAGCATTCGTGGTCGAATAACATAATATTAAAATACTTAAATACTAAATTTTTATTAATATCGAATGGCATCATATAAGAAAGAAAAAGTAATTATCAATTTTATTCGTTCATGTATAGTTTCGCATACACTAGGACTAGAACTGAACTAGAACTGATCTAGAACTGAACTAGAACTGAACTAGAACTGAACTAGAACTGAACTAGAACTGAACTAGAACTGAACTAGAACTGAACTAGAACTGAACTAGAACTGAACTAGAACTGAACTAGAACTGAACTAGAACTGAACTAGAACTGAACTAGAACTGAACTAGAACTAACTGAACTAGAACTGAACTAGAACTGAACTAGAACTGAACTAGAACTGAACTAGAACTGAACTGAACTAGAACTGAACTAGAACTGAACTAGAACTGAACTAGAACTGAACTAGAACTGAACTAGAACTGAACTAGAACTGAACTAGAACTGAACTAGAACTGAACTAGAACTGAACTAGAACTGAACTAGAACTGAACTAGAACTGAACTAGAACTGAACTAGAACTGAACTAGAACTGAACTAAAACTGAACTAGAACTGAACTAGAACTGAACTAGAACTGAACTAGAACTGAACTAGAACTGAACTAGAACTGAACTAGAACTGAACTAGAACTGAACTAGAACTGAACTAGAACTGAACTAGAACTGAACTAGAACTGAACTAGAACTGAACTAGAACTGAACTAGAACTGAACTAGAACTGAACTAGAACTGAACTAGAACTGAACTAGAACTGAACTAGAACTGAACTAGAACTGAACTAGAACTGAACTAGAACTGAACTAGAACTGAACTAGAACTGAACTAGAACTGAACTAGAACTGAACTAGAACTGAACTAGAACTGAACTAGAACTGAACTAGAACTGAACTAGAACTGAACTAGAACTGAACTAGAACTGAACTAGAACTGAACTAGAACTGAACTAGAACTGAACTAGAACTGAACTAGAACTGAACTAGAACTGAACTAGAACTGAACTAGAAAACTGAACTAGAAACTGAACTAGAACTGAACTAGAACCCTGAAAACTAGAACTGAACTAGAACTGAACTAGAACTGAACTAGAACTGAACTAGAACTGAACTAGAACTGAACTAGAACTGAACTAGAACTGAACTAGAACTGACTAGAACTGAACTAGAACTGAAACTAGAACTGAACTAGAACTGAACTAGAACTGACTAGAACTGAACTAGAACTGAACTAGAACTGAACTAGAACTGAACTAGAACTGACTAGAACTGAACTAGAACTGAACTAGAACTGAACTAGAACTGAACTAGAACTGAACTAGAACGGAACTAGAACTGAACTTAGAACTGAACTAGAACTGACTAGAACTGAACTAGAACTGAACTAGAACTGAACTAGAACTGAACTAGAACTGAACTAGAACTGAACTAGAACTGAACTAGAACTGAACTAGAACTGAACTAGAACTGAATGAACTAGAACTGAACTAGAACTGAACTAGAACTGAACTAGAACTGAACTAGAACTGAACTAGAACTGAACTAGAACTGAACTAGAACTGAACTAGAACTGAACTAGAACTGAACTAGAACTGAACTAGAACTGAACTAGAACTGAACTAGAACTGAACTAGAACTGAACTAGAACTGAACTAGAACTGAACTAGAACTGAACTAGAACTGAACTAGAACTGAACTAGAACTGAACTAGAACTAGAACTGAACTAGAACTGAACTAGAACTAACTAGAACTGAACTAGAACTGAACTAGAACTGAACTAGAACTGAACTAGAACTGAACTAGGACTGAATTAAAAATTTATAAATAGATGAAATATAAAATAGCTAAAAATATCCTTCTTTCTATTTTTAAAGTCATCTAAAAAACTAGTTTCAAATAAACTAGTTCATAGCCTGAATTATCAGTTTTTTAATAATAACAAAAAATCAACAAAAAACCTAACGCCTTCCTATAAACACAGAAATCAGAGCAAAAAGTTCAATATACAACAATAAAAACAAAAAGCAACAAATATTGATGGGTGGGAAAATAATAATGATGGGATTTTTTATTGTTGTTTTTTTATTATTATTATGGCATAGCCATCATCAGTTGGTGAGTAGTGAGAGTGATTAGAGTTAAAAAGAATGGAGAAGAAAAGAGAAGCAATTGTTATTTTTGCCTTAATGGCTACGACGACTTGTAGTAAACAATTTAATTGTTTTATTGAATTTGTAAATACAAACAGAAAAAAATTAAATATTTATCAATTTAATTGTAATTGAGACTGAATGTTTAAATATAGTATTTAAATGTCTTTTACAATTAATAATATTAATAAAAAAAACAATTCAAGTCTTAAAATAGAAACCAACCATGATGATGGTTTATTTTCTTCAACACTTTAGAGGTTTTTTAAGTGGCGTCTAGTCGATGATGTCTACATTTCTTTTGTTATTTTTTGATTACATGGACTCAATTTTTTCTTTCGTAGACTTGTAAACAAGAATGGGTAAAAGGTTAATGATTTTTCAGACAACAGACTGAAATAAACAGGAAACAGGAAATTTTTTATAAAAAAGTCTATACTCTCATCAGGATTTTGAACTTAGTAATAAAGATTTCTTTATAAAATAAATAGCAATTCGTGTTAAAATTTGGGCACAGGCTTGGTTTAGAAACCCAATCAGAGTTTGAGATTTGAAAAAATACACTCCACCCTCTCTTGGGAGACTCTTATACACAAATTTTAATATAAAATAATATGTAAAAAAATCCAATTCTCTTTTGCTCTTATTTTGTTTTGCATTTTTGTTAACAACATTCAGCACATTTTCAAAATAATCTTAAATTTACATGTGGTTGTATTGAAAAATACAAAAATATTTCTATATTAAGCTCTCCAAATCTCAAAATCATTTCATTAAGTCGGAAACTTTCGAAAAATGTACCACGTACTTGGTCGAACTATATAGAGTTTCGCTGAACTCAAGATCGAAAAAAGAAAAATTGTGTGTTATAATATTTTGAAAATATATAAAAAGATCCTGTGGCAGAAGACGTAGTGAATTTTTTTAATAATTTACAAAAATTTAAGTGTATACCATCTGTGATTTAAAAAAGTACCTAATAATTTAAAGTAATTTAATACAAAAGATAAACCAAGCATATTAAGAAAAATCAAATAATTTAATTATGAAATATTGCTAATTAACCAGGAAGAAAACAAATACAAAATAAGTAAATAAATTAAATTGAAAAAGCTAATCGAACGATTATCTTGCGACCTCTAATTACAATAATAATTAAATAGTTTATTTTTTTATCTGAAAGAAATTACACACAAAAGTTGAAATTCAAAGGTGAGTTAAAGTCAAATGCAAAAAAAAACAAAGAAATTAACCCTTTACGAGGTCAAAGAAAAATTGATAAGATTTTATTGCTGTTTTTGCTAAGTGTTAAACAAAAATTTAAGCTTTGTAACATTTTCTCTCTAAGCTTTACAGCAAAGCTGTTGTGTTCAAACGTTTAAATTTTATTTGGACTGATCAGTAGTTGTGAAATTTTCTGCCGTCGGCTAAAGTTATATTTCAATACAAAATTTATTAATCTACAATTTTTCTATATTTTTAGTTTAGTTCTAGTTCAGTTCAGTTCTAGTTCAGTTCTGGTTCAGTTCTAGTTCAGTTCTAGTTCAGTTCTAGTTCAGTTCTAGTTCAGTTCTAGTTCAGTTCTAGTTCAGTTCTAGTTCAGTTCTAGTTCAGTTCTAGTTCAGTTCTAGTTCAGTTCTAGTTCAGTTCTAGTCAGTTCTAGTTCAGTTCTAGTTCAGTTCTAGTTCAGTTCTAGTTCAGTTCTAGTTCAGTTCTAGTTCAGTTCTAGTTCAGTTCTAGTTCAGTTCTAGTTCAGTTCTAGTTCAGTTCTAGTTCAGTTCTAGTTCAGTTCTAGTTCAGTTCTAGTTCAGTTCTAGTTTAGTTCAGTTCTAGTTCAGTTCTAGTTCAGTTCTAGTTCAGTTCTAGTTCAGTTCTAGTTCAGTTCTAGTTCAGTTCTAGTTCAGTTCTAGTTCAGTTCTAGTTCAGTTCTAGTTCAGTTCTAGTTCAGTTCTAGTTCAGTTCTAGTTCAGTCTAGTTCAGTTCTAGTTCAGTTCTAGTTCAGTTCTAGTTCAGTTCTAGTTCAGTTCTAGTTCAGTTCTAGTTCAGTTCTAGTTCAGTTCTAGTTCAGTTCTAGTTAGTCAGTTCTAGTTCAGTTCTAGTTCAGTTCTAGTTCAGTTCTAGTTCAGTTCTAGTTCAGTTCTAGTTCAGTTCTAGTTCAGTTCTAGTTCAGTTCTAGTTCAGTTCTAGTTCAGTTCTAGTTCAGTTCTAGTTCAGTTCTAGTTCAGTTCTAGTTCAGTTCTAGTTCAGTTCTAGTTCAGTTCAGTTCTAGTTCAGTTCTAGTTCAGTTTCTCAGTTCAGTTCAGTTCTAGTTCAGTTCTAGTTCAGTTCTAGTTCAGTTCTAGTTCAGTTCTAGTTCAGTTCTAGTTCAGTTCTAGTTCAGTTCTAGTTCAGTTCTAGTTCAGTTCTAGTTCAGTTCTAGTTCAGTTCTAGTTCAGTTCTAGTTCAGTTCTAGTTCAGTTCTAGTTCAGTTCTAGTTCAGTTCTAGTTCAGTTCTAGTTCAGTTCTAGTTCAGTTCTAGTTCAGTTCTAGTTCAGTTCTAGTTCAGTTCTAGTTCAGTTCTAGTTCAGTTAGTTCTAGTTCAGTTCTAGTTCAGTTCTAGTTCAGTTCTAGTTCAGTTCTAGTTCAGTTCTGGTTTAGTCCTAGTTTAGTCCTAGTTTAGTCCTAGTTTAGTCCTAGTTTAGTTTTAGTTCAGATCTAGTTGCAAATTTGCTTATAATTTAGTTTTAATTTGCTAGTTATGTTACTAATGACACAATTAAGCAGATTATTGTTTCACCCTTTAAGTAGTGATGTCTTAATTAAACAAATAAACAGTAAAAAGGTTAAACAAATTGACTATTTTAATTTTCGCTGTAATTAATTAAGTTAAATAAACAAACACACATACATACATATATTCCATTATCAAACCTCAAACTTTTCTTCTGAGAATTAAATACGAATTACGAATTAAGAAATCTTGTTTATACCCTCCTAAATTTAAACACAAATAAAACTATCCCACTTAAAATACACACTATACATACATATAATAATAAGTAATAATAATGATGATATTAAAATTATACCCTAAGGATATTAAAACTAACTCTAAATGAAATAGAAATACAAAATAAACTTAAAATATAAATGGAGAAACATAAACAGGCAATCACTTACCATTGAGATTTGAAAACGTATTAAATATGAATGAACAGCAACAGCCTAGAAAAAGGGGCCTGTAAGAAAATGATTTTAGAAAAATATAAAAAAATATTAGATAAAAAGAAAATAAATATAAATAATTCTTTGTATTAAATACTTAATAAGGAAGTTATGTAAATAAAAAACATATTTTTTTAATAAAAACCTTGGGCTTTTGATATAAACAAACAATAAAAATAATGCTAGGAATTTTGATTTATAAACAAGTTATGTTGTGGTTAATTTTACCAAATCCATTACTTTTGTAATTACAAAGATCAAATTTCATAAATTATATAATTTTATAAATTTATAAATTTACCTAACTAATCCCTAAATACTTTTAAATGTCTAACATTTTCATCTCGTAACTCCTGCCCAGAAAAAACCTAAGGCTAATGAAAAATCTTAAATACTTTAAGACACGTATAAACTTCGAAGAGTTTTTGCAAGCATGATTTGATGGTCAGTCAAATAACCTAATCATACATACATCCTTCTACACATCCATCTATAGGAATTAATTTCATTTTTAAATTCCTATCACGTCTAAATTGACTTTTTGCCAAATGTTATGACGATGTTATTTGTTTGTTTAGTTAGTGGAACAACAATAACAACTGAAACAACAAATATATAAATAATACAGGTAAACAAATAATTGCACAACTTACAACAATAATATTTGTACAATAATTAAAAGAACAAAAGTTACAACTATTCAGTCTGATTAGGGTGGTATCAATGTTTACCTCAGATTTGACACTGACATGCAAAATGACAGCACTGAAAACCGAAATAAATTTTTATTGCAAAAGTTAACTAATTTGTCCCAAAATAATCAGTTTAGCAACCTTTAAAAGATATCGAAAGTTATGAAAAAAATGTTAAAACAAACTCACTCCTACTTAATATTATTAGAAGTAGACTAAGTACTATTTACATAGAACTAGTTATGTAACTAGTTCTCTCAGTTTTTCTAGAAGGAATTCGTGCCAAAGTTTTAAGTTCATTAAATTGTGGAATAGTTTTTTTTTTGTCAGATAAAATTAATAATCTGTAGAGCCCACCTTATAATTTATATACATATTCACACAAATTCATATATCCTTTTCCCAAGTTGAAAAAAAACTAAATAAAATGGTATCTTCTGCTAAAAACATGTCCAAAATATTTTGTTTTCCTTTTTTATTGTTAAAGTTTTAATCTAACTTAAATTGTTGCGCCAAAGAAAAATTATTGTTGTTTGTTTTGACATGAATTAATTTATAAGTTAAATATTGAAATTATGATCGAATTAATTGTTGTTAGTAAGAGTTTGATATTAATCCTTTTAATTCCATGGACAGTAAAGTTACGTTCACTTTTTCAAATACTTATGTATATACGATTAGTTTTAGAACTAATTAAGAATAAATATGTTTGTTGTCATTTTTGAACAGAACCAGAATCTTTAAAGAAGCAGTTCTTCTTTCAAAACTATGGGACCGTTAAGCCCCCTTTAAACGAGCAAACAAGTAATATGATCTGTCAAAATTATTTGTAGAAGAGTTCGGATGGGATCGTCTAAACACAATACGTAATGAAATCATAACACATTGAAAAAAAATTCGGATTGTTTTTAGCAATCGTGTAAACACAAAAATATAATATAATATAATTCATATGACTTTTATTCTCTTTTTTGTCATACGGATGGAATTTTATTTTACTTTTTCATTAGACTTTACGTAAGTAAAGTGTGATCGTGTAAAGGCCCCTTTAATGAGTCAACAAATACGACTTCTTCGAAACAGTTCTCGAATTAGTTCGTTTTCAATAATATTCGTTCAGAACTTATCATTATTGATCTTTAACTAGTATTTTTTGAGTTTTCTATAATATTGATCCTAGAAACATGAAATTAAGTATGTTAAGCCCAGAGTAAGTGAGACCCCTGAGACTGTTTGGTACTTTTTTCGTTCTACAAAAGTTAGTTTTTAATTTTTCTATAATATTGACAAACATTTTGAGTCCTGAATGAATGAAAAGTTGTTGGAAGGGATTTTGGTACTGTTTTGTTCTTCAACTGGTACTTTTTGCTTTTTCTGCAATATTAAACATAGAAACATATGTGTAATCAGACATATTAGATTCTAATGGAATGAAAATATATGTATAAGAGTAAAATTTTTATGTTCTTCAAATGGTACTTTTTGAATATTTTATATTATTGATTGAATGAAAATCTAAATTAAGAGACTTTTTGGTGCTTAATATTGATTTTCGGAATTATAGAACCTACAAACATAAAATCATATTATATAGTAGGATATTGAATGAATGAAAATTCATTAGACTAAACTTTTTGGCACTATTTTGTTCTTCAACTGGTAGTTTTGGAATATTTTTAATATTAAACCTAGAAACATAGGATTTAATAAAAAGGAGACTTTCTAAATAGCACTTTCTCGTTTTCTAACTTGTAATTTTTTTGAT
Organism: Lucilia sericata; assembly: GCF_015586225.1. Lineage (NCBI taxonomy): Eukaryota > Metazoa > Arthropoda > Insecta > Diptera > Calliphoridae > Lucilia > Lucilia sericata. The sequence continues at coordinate 71,668 of NW_023994755.1, forward strand.
TTTTTTAATAGAGTAAGTGAAGGGTAGTTGAAGGGTTAATAAGATTCGACACGGCCGAATATAGAACTGTCATTTGCTTTTGAATATGTTTGTTTTCCTCTGTTTAAATTTTGTTTAACTTTTATAAGAAAAATCTCATGTATCACTGTTCTATGTACAGAAGTTCTTTCTACTTTTTTCTTTAAAATAATAACATTTTTAAGTATTTGTTTGTCTTTAGAAAACATCATTATTTAATCATATTATTTATCATTTTGTTTATTTTTTTTATAGATTCCTGCAAACATGAAACTTTCAGTATCCTTCTTCTTGGTTGTCATCTGTACGATGTGTTTGGCTGCCCAACAAAGTCAAGCTAAAAGTAAGTACATACCAAATTTAACAATACAAATTTAATAAAATGTAGTGGTTCTAAATCGAATTTAAAATAAACTACTTTAGTTTATGAAGTTGAAGTTATTATCGAAAGAAGAACTTGTGGACAATACTCAAAGAGATCTATGTGTATTTAGTAAACAGACTATTCTATAGACAAGTCTTTAGTCTATAGACTATTCTATTATAAAACTCGATTTGAAATGCAATAGGTTTCCACCATTTTTAAACATTTATCCATATTTATAGCGTGAATTATAATTTAAAGTAAAAACATATTTTACTTTATTTATTTAACATTAACAAAACATTCATCAACATTTTGTATTTTCATTCAGAAATAATGTCCCATTTTTCAAGTATAATTTTCACCTACATTTTCTTTTTAACCCAAATAATTGAGACATAACAAATGACAGCAGTAGTAGTAGCAGCAGCATCATCATGTAAACTGTTGTTTTTGCATCTTTTTATCATACAATTCCAGCAAAAATAATTCACGACTAAAACAATACATGTGTAACAACAAACAGTAAAAATGCACACAACCCACATCGATATATTAGGGTGGTACCTAGAGCGTAATTAATGTCTTAAATTCGATAGCAATATTTCCTAGCTATAGTTGGACTAGATGGCAAATAAATATAGATTCTTTAGAACTTAAGTTCGAATATAAATTGAAGTTTTAAAAAGGATATATAAGGATAATACGTTAAATTAATGAAAATGTTTAAACTTATTTAAAATATAATGAAAGTAAATTTGAGTCCCCCTTAATCTACTTACATGTCCTTTTAAACAATTGTACAATTTTCATGTTCATAATTTAATACAAAAACAAGACAATATACAACAAATAGTACAAATACATAAGAGAGAAAATGAAAATTGCACAAGCAACTTCCGTTTTCTATACAACAAAAATTGACAACATAAATGCAAACAGTTTGAAGGAATAATAAAAGGATGACAATAGTATGAGCATGAACAAAATACGATTTTGTTTACCTTTTTACTGTTTTTTTTTTTTGTTTTCTGTAAAAGAACAACATTGTTTTATAGAAAAATATGCGCATAGTTAATTTGCTGCCGCTGCTGCTGTGACAACAAAACAAAAAAAATTATCATTTTTACCTTAAACGTTCATATTTTTCCGTTTCAACAAAATTATTACACACCTATACAAATATCTGAGCAGTATATGGGATTTAAAAATTATTTATCAACAGGAAAGTGTAAAAATTTAAAACAAAAGAACATTAATTGAAATGAGGACTAAAAATGTAAATGATGATAAGTACATTCAACTGTCTGACAAAAACAAACCTTTAATGAAAGTTTAGTTTAAATAACAGAAAAGAGAACTTCCAAAAAAGCTAAAAGGAAGTAGAATTTATCACATACTTTTTTACACTATAGACTAGACTAAAGACTAGACTAAACTAAAGACTAAAAACTATACTATAGACTAGACTATTGACTAGACTATAGACTAGAATATAGACTAGACTATAGACTAGACTATAGACTAGACTATAGACTAGACTATAGACTAGACTATAGACTAGACTATAGACTAGACTATACACTAGACTAGACTATAGACTAGACTATAGACTAGACTATACACTAGACTAGACTATAGACTAGACTATAGACTAGACTATAGACTAGACTATAGACTAGACTATAGACTAGACTATAGACTAGACTATAGACTAGACTATAGACTAGACTATAGACTAGACTATAGACTAGACTATAGACTACTATAGACTAGACTATAGACTAGACTATAGACTAGACTATAGACTAGAGTATAGACTAGACTATAGACTAGACCAACGGTTCCCAAATGGGGGTCCGCGGACCCCTAGTGGTCCGTAGTAAAATCCTAGGGGGTCCGCGAAGACGAACGAAAAAAACCATGAATAAACAATATTCTGCTTTTATATGTATGTACAAATATCTCCAATTTTTGTGCAATAATCCCAAATTTTTTGGTGACTTTTTGAATTTTATTTTTTCGGTTGTTTATCAGGAAGAAGCTAGGCCCTACAAATTTATTGTATAACTTTTATAAAGTAAAGTACTGCGTGATTTGTAATTTTTATTTCCTGTATATGTACTGAAATAATGGTTTTTATTTCAGATAAATAATACTCTGCCTTACAATTAAATTAGGGATACAGGTATTCCGGAGTATGAAGTTCAATTCAAAGACAGGCTTATTACAGATTTAAGTTTATCAAATTGTAAGCATAATTATATATTTCCAAAACAGAGGTGACACTTTATGCATCTCTTTATAAATATTCCAATCCGATGTGATACACAGATTTTAACTTGATTTTGTCGACCAATACATATTATTAAATTAACATCAGAAAATCCATAGCGTTTCGCGTAAATATGTAGCCAAAAACCATGAAGTAAAATAATTCGTTGGTATTTTAAAATTCAAACTTAAGTTCCAAATTCACAGTACTTTAACAAAGAGTTCAAATCATATATTATGCGGAGTACGCATTCCGCAACAACATAGAAGAAGTCCAACTTTCTTATATTATTTTCCCGAAAACTTAGCTCACTTACTCAGTTCACCCTTTGCAATCGCAAATTTTTGAAACGTGACTCCTTAAGCACATGTGACAATATTTAATAAAGAAACCTTTTTGCTACCTTGAAGAAAAATGAACATGAAAGATCTCACGATCATAAAATTAAACATCATGTTAACATATCAACAAAGAAGTCATTTTATCTTCAAAACAAGCAATTGAAAACCTATCTGAAATATTATATATTCTCAATGTACGGGAATATTTTATAGATATGACATCTCTACATTTATTAGACCTAGGGATTAATGAACTAGGTCAATTTTCGGATGGACAATTATTTAGAACAATAAGATATCAAAATATGTATGGGGGTCCGCGATATTAAATAAGTTCTTCAAGGGGTCCGCGAAGTAAAAATCTGTGGGAACCGCTGGACTAGACTATAGACTAGACTATAGACTAAACCATAGACTAGACTATAGACTAGACTATAGACTAGACTATAGACTAGACTATAGACTAGACTATAGACTAGACTATAGACTAGACTATAGACTAGACTATAGACTAGACTATAGACTAGACTATAGACTAGACTATAGACTAGACTATAGACTAGACTATAGACTAGACTATAGACTAGACTATAGACTAGACTATAGACTAGACTATAGACTAGACTATAGACTAGACTATAGACTAGACTATAGACTAGACTATAGACTAGACTATAGACTAGACTATAGACTAGACTAGACTATAGACTAGACTATAGACTAGACTATAGACTAGACTATAGACTAGACTATAGACTAGACTATAGACTAGACTATAGACTAGACTATAGACTAGACTATAGACTAGACTATAGACTAGACTATAGACTAGACTATAGACTAGACTATAGACTAGACTATAGACTAGACTATAGACTAGACTATAGACTAGACTATAGACTAGACTATAGACTAGACTATAGACTAGACTATAGACTAGACTATAGACTAGACTAGACTAGACTATAGACTAGACTATAGACTAGACTATAGACTAGACTATAGACTAGACTATAGACTAGACTATAGACTAGACTATAGACTAGACTATAGACTAGACTATAGACTAGACTATAGACTAGACTATAGACTAGACTATAGACTAGACTATAGACTAGACTATAGACTAGACTATAGACTAGACTATAGACTAGACTATAGACTAGACTATAGACTAGACTATAGACTAGACTATAGACTAGACTATAGACTAGACTATAGACTAGACTATAGACTAGACTAGACTATAGACTAGACTATAGACTAGACTATAGACTAGACTATAGACTAGACTATAGACTAGACTATAGACTAGACTATAGACTAGACTATAGACTAGACTATAGACTAGACTATAGACTAGACTATAGACTAGACTATAGACTAGACTATAGACTAGACTATAGACTAGACTATAGACTAGACTATAGACTAGATAGACTAGACTATAGACTAGACTATAGACTAGACTATAGACTAGACTATAGACTAGACTATAGACTAGACTATAGACTAGACTATAGACTAGACTATAGACTAGACTATAGACTAGACTATAGACTAGACTATAGACTAGACTATAGACTAGACTATAGACTAGACTATAGACTAGACTATAGACTAGACTATAGACTAGACTATAGACTAGACTATAGACTAGACTATAGACTAGACTATAGACTAGACTATAGACTAGACTAGACTAGACTATAGACTAGACTAAGACTAGACTATAGACGACTAGACTAGACTATAGACTAGACTATAGACTAGACTATAGACTAGACTATAGACTAGACTATAGACTAGACTATAGACTAGACTATAGACTAGACTATAGACTAGACTATAGACTAGACTATAGACTAGACTATAGACTAGACTATAGACTAGACTATAGACTAGACTATAGACTAGACTATAGACTAGACTATAGACTAGACTATAGACTAGACTATAGACTAGACTATAGACTAGACTATAGACTAGACTATAGACTAGACTATAGACTAGACTATAGACTAGACTATAGACTAGACTATAGACTAGACTATAGACTAGACTATAGACTAGACTATAGACTAGACTATAGACTAGACTATAGACTAGACTATAGACTAGACTATAGACTAGACTATAGACTAGACTATAGACTAGACTATAGACTAGACTATAGACTAGACTATAGACTAGACTATAGACTAGACTATAGACTAGACTATAGACTAGACTATAGACTAGACTATAGACTAGACTATAGACTAGACTATAGACTAGACTATAGACTAGACTATAGACTAGACTATAGACTAGACTATAGACTAGACTATAGACTAGACTATAGACTAGACTATAGACTAGACTATAGACTAGACTAGACTAGACTATAGACTAGACAATAGACTACACTATAGACTACTCTATAGACTACACTATAGACTACTCTATAGACTACACTATAGACTACACTATAGACTACACTATAGACTAGACTATAAACTAAACAACAGACTAGACTTTGGACTGCTTATAGACTAGACCCCCTATCTTTTTTGATGACAATTATAAAAATATTCTTAAGAAATTAAACATAAAATAATGATTAGAAAACCTAAATTAAAAACAAACCTATTTCTTGACTTCTGTTTAATGTTCATTGCCTCCCCGGTGATAAGAAGGCCAAAAGTACATACATATGTACATAAATATCACTCAATTTATCACTTATATTAAATTATGAGTTTGTTGTCTTTGTTAGAAAGGATGAAAACATATAAATAAATAAATCTCCATAGACAATTAGAAATAAAAAGTAAAAAATAAATTAAACATTTGTTGCTAAACACCAAAAAAAAAAACAAGTAAGAGTGCTATATTCGGCTGTGCCGAATCTTGTATACCCACCATCAAATCATTGCCAAAAAGGAATGCTTCCTTATAAATAAACTTTGATATTTAAGAATCGATGCTTTTGTTATTATCAAAACAATTTTCCCATTTATTACATCTACGTATAGGGAAATTTTTGTCGAATTTTGTCGCTGTCCTTGTATTTTTAAGGTAGCAAAAGCGTTAAAATTATTTTCTGAGGGGACGTTTGGTAATTATGGACCGATCCTTGTCAAATTTTCTATAACGATTTTAGTTTAGGCTAGTAATGAGCGTTAAAGCCATTTTCCGAAGGGAACCGTATATGGAGGTAGGATAAATTATGGACCGATCGTTATAAAATTTTACAAAGCGATTTAGGTTTCTATATAATAAGTTTATGTCGAATTTCATCGCTATAGATGCTTCTTTTAGACAATTATGAACCTTAAAGCCATTTTCTGAAGGGGACCTTATATGGGGGGTAGAGTCAATTATGGACCGATCCTTATAAAATTTTACAATGATATTAAAGTTTCTATAAAATATGTTCGTGTCGAATTTCTATAGATGCTTATTTTAGATCATTCTGAGCGTCAAAGTATTTTTCTGAAGGGGACCTTATATGGGGAGTAGGGTCAATTATGAACCGATCCATATACAATTTTACAAAGCGATTTAGGTTCCTATAAAATATGTTCATCTCGAATTTCATCGCTATAGATGCTTCTTTTGGACAGTTATGAGCGTTAAAGTCATTTTCTGAAGGGGACCTTATATGGGGGGTAGGGTCAATTATGGGCCGATCCTTATAAAATTTTACAATGATATAAAGGTTCCTAAAAAATATGTTTATGTCGAATTTCATCGCTATAGATGCTTTTTTTAGTCAGTTATGAGCGTTAATGTCATTTTCTGAGCGGAACCTTATATGGGGGATAGGGTCAATTATGGACCGATTCTTATAAAATTTTACAATGATATTAAGTTTCAAAAAAATATGTTTAAGTCGAATTTGATCGCTATAGCTGCTTTTTTTAGTCAGTTATGAGCGTTAATGTCGTTTTCTGAGGGAGACCTTATATGGGGGATAGGGTCAATTATGGACCGATTCTTATAAAATTTTACAATGATATTAAGATTCCAAAAAATATGTATATGTCGAATTTGATCGCTATATCTGCTTTTTATAGTCAGTTATGAGCGTTAATGTCGTTTTCTGAGGGGGACCTTATATGGGGGATAGGGTCAATTATGGACCGATTCTTATAAAATTTTACAATAATATTAAGGTTCCAAAAAAATATGTTTAAGTCGAATTTCATCGCTATAGCTGCTCTTTTTAGTCAGTTATGAGCGTTAATGTCATTTTCTGAGGGGGACCTTATATGGGGGATAGGGTCAATTATGGACCGATCCTTATAAAATTTTACAATAATATTAAGATTCTTATAAAATATGTTTATGTCGAATTTCAACGCTATAGCTGCTCTTTTTAGTCAGTTATGGGCGTTAATGTCATTTTCTGAGGGGGACCTTATATGGGGGATAGGGTCAATTATAGACCGATCCTTATAAAATTTTACAATGATATTAAGGTTCCTAAAAAATATGTATATGTCGAATTTCATCGCTATGGCTGCTTTTTTTTATTCAGTTATGAGCGTTAATGTCATTTTCTGAGGGGGTCCTTATATGGGGGATAGGGTCAATTATGGACCGATCCTTATAAAATTTTACAATGATATTAAGGTTCCTAAAAAATATGTATATGTCGAATTTCATCGCTATGGCTGCTTTTTTTAGTCAGTTATGAGCGTTAAAGTCATTTTCTGAGGGGGTCCTTATATGGGGGATAGGGTCAATTATGGACCGATCCTTATAAAATTTTACAATGATATTAAGGTTCCTAAAAATATGTATATGTCGAATTTCATTGCTATACCTGCTTTTTTTAGTCAGTTATGAGCGTTAATGTCATTTTCTGAGGGGGACCTTATATGGGGGATAGGGTCAATTATGGACCGATCCTTATAAAATTTTACAATGATATTAAGGTTCCTAAAAAATATGTATATGTCGAATTTCATTGCTATACCTGCTTTTTTTAGTCAGTTATGAGCGTTAATGTCATTTTCTGAGGGGGGCCTTATATGGGGGCTAGGCGAAATCGTGGACCGATATTGCCCATTTTCAATACCAAACAAACTGCATCAATATAAAATATTTGTGCAAAATTTCAGCTCGCTAGCTGCTTCCGTTTGGACTCTATCGTGTTTTCAACAGACGGACAGACAGACGGACAGACGGACAGACGGACGGACATGGCTAGATCGTCTTAGAATTTAATGAGGATCCAGAATATATATACTTTTGTGGGTCTTAGATGAATATTTCGATGTGTTACAAACGGAATGACAAAAACAATATACCCCCCATCTTTTTTGATGGTGGGTATAAAAAAAGATTAAACAAATTGTGTTATTTAAAAAACTTTTATACATATGTACTACGTAGTACGCGTGTTATGACTAATTTAAAAGCACTAGAAATTCCCTTTGGAATTAAATTGTAAAAAAAATATTCATGTGTGAAGATGTTTACACATGCATACATACGTACATATGTATGTATGTGGATTTAAAGGGAATGCTATTTAATTTTAATAAAAGACTACAAGAGTTCAACTAACCAAAAAGAGTTTAGATGAAAACGTTTTAAATGTATGATTTCATATTAACATATTTTTATTAAAGTAAGGAATAAAAGTGATGCTAACCTTAAGTTTTTGACATTACCCTTGCAAACATAGCAAAATTCATGCATTTTACTAAACCTCAAGAACAAAATATACATATACATACTACTCTTGAAAATATACTACAAATCATAATAGACATTTTTTTCACCATCTCTAGTTATCATTTAACTGGTAGTTATTCTTCCAGTTAAGACAATTTTTATATGAGAACAGTCAATATATGTATCTTAAAGTTAAAAGATGTTTGTTTTTTCCAAATAATAGAAGTATAATTGTTGACATCACTGTCACATTGCATGTGTGGTTCCTGCCTGAATGTCTATATTAAGTGGTGGTAGATTAAAGAGTAAATGCCGTAAAACACAAGTATGTACTACGACAACCAGTAGTAACATCATACACCAAACATCAAAACTTTGTCGGTCAATATGTTTAACCAAAAAATTGAAAAGTCTCTGGAGAATTTGAAAAGCGATTAACAAACGACGTTACAATATACAGTGGGATTGAAACAAAATATTTTACAAATGAATATGGTATTTTTTAGTACGAAGTTGTTATTAACTTAATGTCAGGATCTGAATTATGTCATTCGTGTGAGAATAAAAAAAGTTTCTTAACTATTTCTCGACACTTAAAAATTGTAAAAATTTTAAGTTAAAAATCTAGTTTTAAACACTACTCGGTAACCTTACGGTATGAAGTGATATTTTTACCAGTATATGAACGACCCTAAAGATTGTAGACTATTCAAAAGGCTGGAGTAATGTATTGACTATTCTATAAACTAGACTATTGACTACACTATAGACTAGACATAGATTATAGACTAGACTATAGATTATACTGTAGACTAGACTAAACTAAAAACTAAAGACTAGACTAAAGACTAGACCATAGACTAGTCTAAAGACTAGACTAAAGACTAGACTATAGACTACACAAGAGACTAGACAATAGACTATCGACTAGACTATCGACTAGACTATCGACTAGACTATAGACTAGACTATCGACTAGACTATAGACTAGACTATAGACTAGACTATAGACTAGACTATAGACTAGACTATAGACTAGACTATAGACTAGACTAGACTATAGACTAGACTATAGACTAGACTATAGACTAGACTATAGACTAGACTAGACTTAGACTAGACTAGAGACTAGACTTTAGACTAGACTATAGACTAGACTATAGACTAGACTATAGACTAGACTATAGACTAGACTATAGACTAGACTACAGACTAGACTATAGACTAGACTAGACTAGACTATAGACTAGACTATAGACTAGACTAAAGACGAGACTATAGACTAGACTAGACTAGACTATAGACTAGACTATAGACTAGACTATAGACTAGACTATAGACTAGACTATAGACTAGACTATAGACTAGACTATAGACTAGACTATAGACTAGACTATAGACTAGACTATAGACTAGACTTTAGACTAGACTATAGACTAGGACTATAGACTAGACTTTAGACTATACTATAGACTAGACTATAGACTAGACTTTAGACTAGACCTATCGACTAGACTATAGACTAGACTAGACTATAGACTAGACTATAGACTAGACTATAGACTAGACTATAGACTAGACTATAGACTAGACTATAGACTAGACTATAGACTAGACTATAGACTAGACTATAGACTAGACTATAGACTAGACTATAGACTAGACTATAGACTAGACTATAGACTAGACTATAGACTAGACTATAGACTAGACTATAGACTAGACTATAGACTAGACTATAGACTAGACTATAGACTAGACTATAGACTAGACTATAGACTAGACTATAGACTAGACTATAGACTAGACTATAGACTAGACTATAGACTAGACTATAGACTAGACTATAGACTAGACTATAGACTAGACTATAGACTAGACTATAGACTAGACTATAGACTAGACTATAGACTAGACTATAGACTAGACTATAGACTAGACTATAGACTAGACTATAGACTAGACTATAGACTAGACTATAGACTAGACTATAGACTAGACTATAGACTAGACTATAGACTAGACTATAGACTAGACTATAGACTAGACTATAGACTAGACTATAGACTAGACTATAGACTAGACTATAGACTATACTAGAGACTAGACTAAGACTAGACTATAGACTAGACTATAGACTAGACTATAGACTAGACTATAGACTAGACTACTAGACTATAGACTAGACTATAGACTAGACTATAGACTAGACTATAGACTAGACTATAGACTAGACTATAGACTAGACTATAGACTAGACTATAGACTAGACTATAGACTAGACTATAGACTAGACTATAGACTAGACTATAGACTAGACTATAGACTAGACTATAGACTAGACTATAGACTAGACTATAGACTAGACTATAGACTAGACTATAGACTAGACTATAGACTAGACTATAGACTAGACTATAGACTAGACTATAGACTAGACTATAGACTAGACTATAGACTAGACTATAGACTAGACTAGCATGACTGCGCTATTTTAAGTTGTTAAAACGTACTGATAAAGGTGCTGAATTTTCTAGCTCCTTTCGGTTAGGTGCTTTTAACAGACCAACATACGGACCACTGTAAAAGCATTGTTATATTAAAATTGTGTTATTATGGTTATTTTTAACATAGAATATTTTCTTTTAACCCTTGTAAATTTAAATTATCCTATAATTAGTTTACATTTGCATTGAAATTGAACTTAAAGGAATATTTGTTAAAATTTCAATGTTAAAAAAGAGATTTTTTATCTTTAATTTCAAACTTGAAAGCCTTAAACTGCAATCTTGTTACTTCGTTCTTCTATAAGAATCCTTTTTTCAAAAGTAAATTTATTTTCTTTTTAATGCCTTGAAGTTAAATTTGTTAATTTTCTTTTTTCAAGTTTTTTTCTAACTTTCACATGTCCACATCCTCAAAAAAAAAGAGGGTTATGTTAACAGGTCGATGATGGGCAATAACTTAAAATAGCTTTTCTCCTACTTATAAGTAATAATAAGTACTCATCTTGTGTTTGTTTATTTGGTTTATTTACAGAGGGCTGTAATGCATATGGTTATGCCTGTTATGGTGGTCATGGTAAACGTTCATTGCATACACAACCGGGCGAGACAACAGGTATGGAACTAAATGATTTACAAGAACGTCCGGATACTGTGGTGCAATTTTATCCTAGTGAAGCAAATGTATTAATAGATGGTAACCTTGAGGCAATACCAAGATACAAATTAATTAAAATGATGAAATCATGGGTAAGTGTTTAAGGAAATTTACAAAAGTATAGCATATGCAATCTAATTAATAAGTTTAGGTTGGGAATATCTCAAATTCTTAAATGAATCTAATAAATTGATTTTCATTTTCTAATTTCAGTTTGGTAATCCCCATAGAAGACCAGTTGCTGAACGTATACCCGAAATTGATTATCCCTTTTCGGCTGAATTTCTAAATCGTGAAAGTAATTCCGCTACTAATAACAATTCCTATAAATAAATTTTAACTACAAACAACAAAAAAAAACTACTTAAAAATAACAAAACTTATCAAGGAATTTCGCAGTCAAAAAAAATGAATAGATCTATCGAGAAAAAAGCCTCAATGTGAATTTTTTTATTATGTATTTAGTTTTGAAGGTGAAATTCTAAACATAAGATTAATAAAACAAAAACGCTTAATATTATTTTTTATTTTGAAATTCATTTCCTGTATAGAAAACATCATAAAAAAAAAACATTACAAAAAAATACTAAATGTAAATAAAAATATCGATGAAAAATAAAAAAACAAAACAAAAATGCTAAATAAATGGTCACAAACTTACAAAAAAAAAAAGAATAACTGAAATTTTTTCTTAAATATTTAATAAAAAAAACTAAAAAAAGGGCTGGTAAAAAATTTCAGTTACAATTTTTTAAGCAGAAATAATAAAACACACTCCACTATCATAAAAAAAAACTACTTTGTTAATTGTTTGTGTATAACTAAGGAAAGCAAAAGACTATTTAAACTATTTAACAAAAAATATGTATATAATAAAAAAACTAAATAAATTTTAAAAAATATATTTATAATTTGCCAAAAATATATTTTTAAACTATTTTAAAAGTTTATCATTTAATTAAATTTTAATTTCTAAGCATTTGCTTTAAATATGTTATAATTTATTTAATTTTAATACCACCACTGATCTCTGTTTAATTAATTTTTTTATTCTAATAATCTTTACTGATATGTTTAATTTTTAGTTAATAGTTTCTAAATATTATTTCATTTCCATATTATTATAAAAAAATCAAAGTTTGCAAAAAAAAAACACAAAAAAAGAATTCATACACAACAAGAAATACAGCAACAAATAACATGCACCCTACATATTACATTTACTATAACATAATGTATGTATGTATTTTAAATTATTATAAAAATATAATTATTAATATTATACATATAAAAATAAACAATTTGTTAGCAAATTTATATAATAAAAAAACATAAACAAAATGCAAAAAAATATATAAAAAAAATGATATACATACATATATAGTGATTAAATAAAACAAAATAAAAATATTATAATAATTAATAAACAAAAATGCAGATTAGCAAAACAACCTTATTGCCAATATTTTTTTAATTATTTTTTATTGAATAGATGATGAGTGATCATAGTTCTATAAGAATCAATTTTTGATGCAAAATCGAAATGATTATAGATTTTTACTTTTTTTAAAGATCTATAGTCGATTTTAGATCTTTGATACAAAAATTTGATCACAAAATTTTAAAGTTTTCTAAATTGAAGCGACTTTTGAGGATCTACAGCTAATTTTAGATTTTTGATATAAATTTTTATTGAAAAATTGGAATGATCACAGATTTTCACTATTTTCTCAATCGGAGTGGCTTTTGAAGATCTACAGCTGATGTTAGATTTTTCATATAAAAATTTAATATTTTTTATTAGAATGATCACAGATTTTCACAGTTTTGTTTCAATTGGAGCGTTACTTAAGGATTTACAGCGGCTTTGATTAAAAATTGGAATGATCGCCGATTTTCAGCGTTTTTCAAGGATTACAGCTGATTTTAGATTCTTTATATAAAAATCCATTTTTGATGAAAAATTGGACTTTCGCACTGTTTCTTTCAATTGGAACATTATTTAAGAATGGAAACAATTGTAAAAACAATGGAAACAATTTGTAAAAACAATGTAAGAATTTTATATAGAAAAAACATGTAGAAAAGTATAGTCGGACATGGCCGACTATATGATACCCAACACCATTTATTTTTCATAAAGAAACTTTAAGTTGATTTTTACCTTAATTCCGATGTATTTAAGCAATTTATTGATTAAAAACAAAGTTTCTAAAAGAGGCTTTTTATGGGAGTTAAGGTCAAATATGGGCCGATCCTTAACAAATTGAGAGGAAGAATGTATTTTTATATAAAGCTTAGTTATGCTGAATTTCATTGCGATACTAATGAATATAAGTAAATTTTTGGACGTTTAAGATATTTTTAAAGGGGAGTTTACATGGGGGCTAGGGTCAAACGACGGCCGATCATTATAAAACTTAGTTGTGCCAATTTTTGGAGAAATAGTAATATATTTGACGTAGTTATGAGTTAAAAACCCCAAATCGGAAGGTCAGGTTGTATGGGGGCTAGGTAAAATAATGGACCAAATTCAACCATTTTCAATAGGCATCGTCCTTGTGGCCAAAGGACGTCATGCTGTAACAAACATCAGCACAAACTCATAATGCCCTCCCCACTATAGTGGTGTAGGGTATAAATACAATGCATGTTTATGTTAAAATACAATAAATGTTTATCTTAAAATTCATATTCATTTAAGATAACAAAATAAAAGAAAATATTTAAGAATTTATCAAACTCATTGCAGCTACATAATTTTGCTCAGTGTAGCACATGTTGCTTATCTGGTGGTGTTCACTACAATAACAAACAAAAAAAAATGCTCTTTTTAACACATTCTCTCTCAATCATTTGACAATTGAAAGTAGAAAAATAAAAACGTTGGTCAACAGACAAGTTCCGCGTGTTTTTAATAATTTTTAAGAAATTCTAAGTGAAAATTAAATAAAACAAACTGAAAATCATATAAAAATAAAAGAAAAATGACAAATTCGGGTGGAAATGAAATAGACAAAAGCCTTAAAGGAAAACAGCGTGATAGTAGTGTGATTTTTCGACGCAATCGTTCTTTGGGCTATGTAAGCAATCACATACCAGCAGTGGTACGCTATATACTGAGGCGTAAAGATAATTTGATAACAACCTGCATAGGACGTTCTTTCCAAGTCTACACCTCTAACCACTTCCGTTTGTTGCATGTCAGTGGACAGCATCCCGATGAAATTACCGCCTTGGCCACAGATCGTTTTCATATTTATACGGCCTGTAATAAATGGATTTATGCCTGGCGTGCTGGCAAGCATGTAAGACACATCTATAAGGGACACACCAAAAATGTTCATCTACTTTTGCCCTTTGCTAAGCATTTGATAGCGGTGGATGAGGCTAATGTGTTAAAAGTTTGGGATATTGTAAAAGAAGAAGTGTATTTGGAGGTTCCTTTTAATGCAGATGAATTTCAAATTACTGCCATTGCCCATCCTCCTACCTATATCAATAAGGTGGTATTGGGTTCAAAGCAGGGTCAACTAAAGATCTGGAATCTTAAGGATAATCGTTTAATTTATACATTTACTGGTCATGCAAGTCGTGTGACCTGTATTGAACCAGCTCCTGCCATTGATGTGGTGGCAGTGGGTCATCAAGATGGCACCATTGTTGTAATTAATTTGAAATTTGATGAAGTGCTAATGGAATTTAAGCAAGATTGGGGTGCTGTTTCTAAAATTACCTTCCGCACAGATGGACCACCAATTATGGCATCAGCTAGTACAAATGGTTATATAGCATTTTGGAATTTGGAGGAGAAGAAGGTAAGATTTTATAATGTTAAATACATATTCATTTATATTAATAATTTTTTCTCAAATATATATTTCTCTATAGATTGCTAGTCAATTGCAAGCCCATGAAGATTCCGTCACCACCGCCATTTGTTTGCCAAATGAACCTTTAATTCTTACCACTTCCCCTGACAATTCTATGAAATTATGGATTTTTGATTTATCCGATGGAGGAGCACGTATGTTGCGCATACGTGAAGGACACAATGCACCTCCCTTATGTATACGTTATCATGGCAGTAACGGTCGTACTATATTATCCTCAGGAGAGGATAGTTCTCTTAGAGCTTTTAGCATTATATCAGAAACTTTAAATAAAAGTTTAGGCAAAGCTAGTTACAATAAAAAAGCATCGAAAAAGAAAAGTAATTATAGTTAAAAAAATTGAAATCTATATTTAAAATTTAAACTAAAAACATTTTCCATTTTTAAGATCGTTTCCAAGAGGACAATCATCGCATGCCACCCATTATTGAATTTACCACCGAATTGACACGCGAAAAGGAATGGGACAATATTGCAGCCATTCATACGGGCACTATACAAACCACAACCTGGTCATTTCATAAAAATCGTATGGGTGAACATCATTTGATACCCGAAAAGTTTACCAATAGAAATCGTAAAGATTTTAAGGCAGAAACAACATGTGTTACCTTGACCCATTGTGGTAATTTTGTTATTATTGGTAAGTTTTGTATATTTTGTGAAAATTTCAGTTAATTTTCGAAATACTTTCGTCAGGTTATTCTAGTGGTGATGTTGAACGTTTTAATATACAATCGGGTATTCATAGAGCTAGTTATGGTAATCCTGCTCATAAGGCTGCCATACGTGGCGTGGCTTCTGATAATCTGAATCAGGTGGTGGTTACCGGTTGTAGTGATGGTTTATTGAAATTTTGGCACTTTAAGGAAAATGGTAAGTGAGAAATTTTGAAGTTTTTGCTGAAAATGTTATTTTAAAACTAGGTCAAAAAACCTTAAAATATTCATTTATTTCCTAGCATTGCAAATAATTTCATTAATTTCTTTCCAGCTGATAAACCTCTAGCTCGCATACAGTTTAAAGATGGTATTTCCCTAATACGTTGTCATCGAGAAAGTGCCATGATTGCTGTAGCACTAGTTGACTTCACCATACTTGTTATTGATTTGGACACCAAAGTAGTGATACGTAAATTTCAGGGTCATTCGGCCAAAATCAATGATGTTACTTTTAGCCCCGACAGTCGTTGGCTGATATCAGCCTCTATGGATGCTACCATTAAAATTTGGGATATACCCTCTTCATATATGATTGATCATTTTAGAGTAGAAAAACCTTGTGTTTCTCTAACAATGTCACCAACTGGAGATTTTCTAGCCACAGCCCATGTCAATAATTTGGGTATTTATTTGTGGGCCAATAAGATGTTATTCAGTCAAATTTCTCTGCGTTCCATTAATCCCAAAGCTGAGGCTCCCTATGTGGGTTTACCATCAAATGTGGCTGATCAATTGAACTTGGAAGAAGCTGTAGATGAACTTTCTATGGATGTTGATGATGAAGTGGAGGAATTGGGCGAAGAGATTGCTTTGAAATATGAAACACCTGAACAGTTATCTAAGGAATTGATTACCATGTCAGGTGTGGCAGCATCTAGATGGCAAAATCTTTTAGATTTAGATATCATCAAAAAACGCAACAAACCCAAGGCACCACCCAAAGTACCCAAGCAAGCACCCTTCTTCCTGCCCACAGTGGCAGGTTTAGAAATGAAATTTGATGTTATCAACGCTAAATCAGATGATGAAGATTTGGAGTCGCGTGTTTTGCAAGCAACATCTCTCAATAATCTAACAAATTTCGGCAAATTATTAGAAGCTACCTCATCGAGTCAAAACTATGAAAAATGCGTACAACATCTCAAACAATTAGGACCCTCAATGATTGACTTCGAGGTAAAATCTTTACATCCCATAGGTGGTGGCACTGTCAAGGCCATGGTAGAGTTCTTGAAAACCTTGAAATACATGTTTGAATCTAATCAAAATTTCGAATTAGCTCAATCATATTTAAGTGTATTTTTACGTTCACATGGTTTAAATTTAGTTGAAATACCTGAAGTAATGGAGACTTTAGAAGAATTGTCTAAAGTACAAGAAAGTTCATGGAGACAAGTGGAAGAAAAACTCATGTATGGCATGGGTGTGGTAGCAGCCTTAAGAAATTTTGTACATTAAGTGTGTAATAGTTTTATGAAAAAAATCAAGTTTATCTAAATGTTTATAAATACTTTTATAAAAATAAAATTTAAATGGAAAATTAAAGAAAAACCTTTGCGTTGAAACGGCCTGTAATAGGAACTCTATTACATATGTACATACACATGTATGTATAATATATTTACGACAATAACGTCCTAACTTAATAATTGTATTTTATGAATCCTTATGGTCTAAATATAACAAATTTAAGTTAATTCTACTTTATTATTTGTGTGACTTATGCCAGTATTTTAGAAAATTAATATATATATTAAAAGTAATGATGAATGTGAAAGGGATGTTAAGACCACGACATCACTTTGACATAGTAGACGATAATTACTTTATAACTTGATAAATACTATTTTTAATATTATTGATTTCATAAGGTTATTAACTGTAACTATATACATCTTTTCTAAAACAAAATATTACAACGTTCATTAGTGGGGTCCCCCAAAAGAACACAGAAGAAATGTGGAAAAATTAAATAGACAGACAGATAGATAGATAGATAGATAGATAGATAGATAGATAGATAGATAGATAGATAGATAGATAGATAGATAGATAGATAGATAGATAGATAGATAGATAGATAGATAGATAGATAGATAGATAGATAGATAGATAGATAGATAGATAGATAGATAGATAGATAGATAGATAGATAGATAGATAGATAGATAGATAGACAGACAGATATATATATAGTAAGTTTCTAGTTTGAAATTTCTTCGACATTTTTCAAAAGGCACCTCATTGTACAATTAATGTATGCAAATTGAGTGAAGGGTTTTCAGTACATTTAAAGTTTTATGCCCACTGATATTATTTAAAAGTCCAATAATGTACATTTATATTTTCTTAATATTTAATACATTACATTTCTATCTATATAAACAATTTATTTAAATAAAAAATAATTCAGTATTTCTTAATAAAGTCTCCTCACTGTATTAAATATCGGGTGAAATGCAATCGAGAGATTTCTTATTTATGATCATGTAAAATTATATTATTTTTCTCGATTTACGTGGAAATCCCTAACAAATTAACAAACTACGCATTCAAGTACATCAGGTGATAACTTATTGCAACCCCTAACTTAATAACGCATTCAAGTAAATTCATTGATAAACAATAGATACCCCATAATTTAAAGAAAACAAAAAACACACATGATAAAATTACAAAAAAACACCTGTCCCACCTGCCTTTTGGATGGGTAGTAACCACAGTGACCCATATGCCACAAATATGACCATAACAAAAAAAAATCAACAGAACTATAATGAAAAATATTAAAAAAAATAAATCAGTTATAAAATTATGACTACGTGTGATTGAAGGCTTGTCACTAATCGAACACAAAAAGGTCCAAGAAATTCAAAGAACAAATAATTCAGAGATTTTATTTTACAGCAAAGGCATTTTTATTGAGTTTAAAAATTAATTGCCATAGTTGTGATAAAATGAAGCACCAGCAGGTGGTAGTGGACTACTGGACGATGTTGAAAACATCATGCACCTGTTTGTTGTTGGCCATTTCGGGTTATGTGCTCATAAAGTAAGTTTAAGAATATAATAAAAATAAATTAATATATTAATTGTAATCGTAATCTTTTAGAATGGTGCAGACTATATTTTATCTGCCGGGCTATTTAAAAAATAATCAAAAACGTCTGGAAGAGTTGGCGGCCAAATATAATTTGGATTTAGAAAAAGAAATAGCTGATGCAGAAATTGACAAAGATGAGGAACAGGAAAATAAAGACGAAAATCAAGAGGCAAAAGAAAATTTACTTAAAAATGCTGATAATGTTGAGGAACAAGATTTAGTTAAGGAACCTAAAAAACTTAAATAGTTTATGCCCTACAAACGGCAATCATTTTCTCTTTTTTTAACCTCTTTTATGACAAATTTTATTATAACAATTACTACATACAATAATAAAACTAATAAATGTTTAAATATTACTTACGTGCAGGTTATTTGCTTTTTTGTTAACTCTTATTACTCATTTGTTTCTACAACAACCGGCATATCTTCCGGATCTTCATCCAGCAATCCCTCAAATGTCCAATTCATTGAATTTTGTAATTTCTTTGATAAAAACTCGGCACTTTTATGCAAACCACTAAGATTTAAATTCACCAGTAATGAGCGTATATCCTTGTAAACGGTATTACGTTCAGAGGCTTCCATTAGCTCCTCTGGTAAATGGGGCAACTGATGCACTAAAACTTCACTATATTTCATATATAGTAGACGGTATTTACTGACAGCTTCCTCTGAGTGTGATAGTAGAGCTAAAACTTTGCGCCAGTAGGCTAAAGATTCGACCGAATAGCCGACCATAAAGAAAACAAAAGATAATTGTATTTCCTGTATCAAATCTTGTGTCGGATTAAAATTGTTTAGTAAATCATTGCAGGCTTGTATGCAATCCAAAGAGTGTTTCGATATTTCGGCCGGTGTTGAATTTTTGGGTATACGGTCGGGCACGAAGGTAAATCTAGGTGCTGTTCCCTCCACTGGTTTTAATTGAGGCAGCAGGTCGTTTTCATCATTTACCAATTTAGCTGACATTGATGGATGTGTTTCCGTTAAGGGGCCTCTGGGTCTTTCTGCGTCAGGGCATGATAATAATTCAACATTTGTGCGTATCGTACCCAACGCCGGCCTACATCTAGCCACACATTGTTTGGTAATAGTATCGGTTAGTTTGCGCCATTCCCCACAATAGCGAAAGTCATAAGGCGCCAAATAAGAATCTAACATTTTAAGATTCTCTTTTAAGCGACGCTTTTCCAACTCAGGTTCGGCTATTTGCCTATCTCTCAACTCTTCATTATTTGCATCCCACTCCCTTACCAACAGCTCTTGTTCTTCAAAAAAATGTGTAAAACCCACTCTGGGCGCTATATCACCATAGGGACCCGTAGCTGCACACCACACATAATGAGGTCCTGGTGGTATCATCTTGACTCCTCTGAAATTATCTCCGATTACATACGAGCATAAGTCTATGCCGAATTCCGTGCCTTTAGGGACACCAGTTATAAACAATACAGCTCCTTGATTGAATAGCTTTTTGGCAATTTCTGGATCCATGTCCATTGAAGAGTTATCTTTATTCATTTTGTAGTTTTTTACACTATTATTTCTTTTGTTTAACCTGGGAAACGTTTAAATTCTTTTAAAAATTTTCTTGTCAACAATTCGATCAGCTGGCGGGAAAATTTGTTATTTTTGCTAATTGTTGCTGCCAGATTTTCTATTTTTTGCACATTTTCAAATTGTTACCAGATGTTTCAAATTTATTTAGGGATTTATGAGACTTTAATAGAACTCCTTTAAAGCTCAAACTCATACATTACTTTGCGTCCACCTGCGACTGACAGCCCAATATAAAAAATCAAACGACAAACAACAATTTAGACAGTTTTGTTATTGTTGTCATTTTCTATTTCTCCTCTTTTACGTACGCCAAATTTGAATATTTGACAACTTTAGTATACCGTGCACAAGTATAACGTATTAATTGGGATCGCTCTAATATTATCAAATACATTAAACACGAGCTGTCA
The DNA here is from genome assembly GCF_015586225.1 of Lucilia sericata. Lineage (NCBI taxonomy): Eukaryota > Metazoa > Arthropoda > Insecta > Diptera > Calliphoridae > Lucilia > Lucilia sericata. Next base: position 93,189 of record NW_023994755.1, read on the forward strand.
GTCGCAGTTCGGCACAAAGTACGTATTGTATGTGTTACGACTCTAAACGGCTTCAATTTTTTTATGGATAGTAATTCCAACGCAGAATCCATTATATCCTAACATCAATAAATATATTTGAATATAAGTGTGTCGTCAAACACTATTATCTTGCTTACGGATATGAGAAATTTGTTGTTAAGCCCTTTTTGAATTTTATGTGAGTAATGTAGTTATTTTTGACAATAGAAATCTAAAAATTTGCGACATTTTTTTTTGATGCAGTGACTGTTTCTAATCAAATCCTTTTGCATTTCAACTAACGATATGCAGTTTAATATCAAAAAATATTGAAAACAAAGTCTTTTATTCTATATGAAGATCTAATGGTTCAATTATGTATCTTGTTTGTTATTTCAATTGAGTTGTCAAAATGACGAAGTAGACATATGTTTCTCTATGGATGTAGATATGGTTATTATGTCTGTTCCCGTACACGTCTTTGTTGCAAGTTTTTACATGTCCTCCTCCAACTAAAACCTGCAAAACTGAGTAGAACATTAAAACTCTATTAAAGAAAATCAAATTATACACACATTTTCAAATTCTAGGTTATAATAATTTATCTTTATTTCGTTTGAACTAACCATTTTATTTCTTTTAATTGTTTATAATATTTATATTGTGTTTATGCTATCCAGTTACTATTTAAATATAATTTTTCTCCAATATGTAAATTTTCACATAAAACTGCAATTGCTTTTCCAACTCATAACTAAATGGAGAATGAGAGGAAAACAAAAGAAAAAGCTTTCGAAAAAACAAATTTTTAAACACATTAAAATGTTTCCAAAATTTAATTCATTTGTTTTTTTAACAACTTTCTAAGTAAACCCCCGGTAGTGTTTAGATTCTTAGACAATTTTGATTTTGTATATATGTATGTATGCATGTTTTTTTCTACAAGGAAGATTGTAACTTCAAAGATTTTATTTAGCAAGAAAACTAAAAGTAGCAAAAATAAATATTTGTTGTATCATATTTACGAAATATATACAATAAGTAAGCTTCATCATAATAATAAAAATAGAAGAAATTAAATTTTCTTGTATTCAAATACATTCGTGTAAGTAAAATAACTCAATATAAATTCGTTATTTGTTGCCTGCAACTGCTGCAGTTGGTCAACGAAATTTTGTTACAACAATATGTATGAAAAAAAGTGCAAAGTGTGGAGGGACAATGTTAGAAAGATTTTTTTAGGATCTACAAAACACAATAAATACAACAAGTGTTGTTGATTTACAATTAAATATTGAGTTCTTTGTTTTTTATTTGTTTTTTCTTTTTTTGTTGTAGTTTAGCTAAAGTGTTAAATATCTAGTGTGAATGTATGTTAGCTGTTTCGAAATTTCTTCTTATTAATCGCGCTCCTTGCGTTTAAATTCACAGTTATTGGTTTTCTTTGTAATAATAATCTTTTTTATGTTTTTGTATATAGTATGTATTTTATCTTCCAGATGCATTTGTAGTTTTGGAGAGTATGGTATGTTTCTATATGTTTTTTATTTTATTTTAAAGGAATTGTGAGAGTTAGTAGTAAAGTTTACAGTAGTTGTTGTTGCTGCTTTGCTTTTGCGTGGATATACTTTTGCTTTTAGTAAGTTATTCAATCGCATTTGTTTTGTGGATGTGTGTTAATTTTTTTCTTTGCCTATTTACAAGCTTAATTTGTGGTACATTGTTGCACTCTGGGTCCTTCGTCATAACGATCATCTTCGTCGTATGCCATGCGATGATGTTGTTGATCTCTGCGCTGTTTAGGATCGAATTCAACCTAAAAAATAAGATTAACATAAAATATAATCAATTATTAATAAAAAACTTAAGCTAAGATATTTTTATCCATCTTTCAACTTACCAAATTGACTTGTTCGGCATCAATTGGAATGGTTACTTCTGGTCTAGGTGGTAAGCACTGTTCCAGTTGGGGTATAACGGAGACTGGAATTGTATCGGGGAAAATAACTTCGAACTGTATGATAAGACGACCCTTCTCCAATGGATTCTTATACAGTGGCATACCCTCATCCATTATACACTTGGTCATTTCATGCTTAATGACTTCACCGGGCGCCGATGTGATCACAATATCACGATCGTCTAATGTCTTAATAACACGTTGGAAACCACACAATGCTTCGACCAACTGAATTGGCATTTTCATCATCAAATCTGTGCCAGCATGTACGAATGTGTGATGTTCCTTTTCGTCTAACAGAATGATGATGTCGCCAGGCTGTGAATCGGGTTCATGATCACCTTCACCGCTAAATACAATCTTCTGTCCGTCACGCATACCCTTGTCAATGTGAACTTCCAAAACTTTACGTTCTCGCACCGTTTTGCGGCCGACGCACTGCTTGCAACGATCCTTTTCGGAGATCATTTCACCAGTACCGGCACACTTGCGACACACCTGTTCGACATGCTGGATCAAGCCGGTACCGATCTGTTGGATGCGAGTTTCCAAGCCGGCACCGCGACATTGCATACACTTCTCAATAGCTCCCTTCTTGCCACCACGACCCTCACACTTGTCACAGATGACATTCTTCTGCAGAGCCAATTTGCGGGTAGCACCATTGTACAACTCCTCAAGCTGCACGGACAACTGGTGAACAACATCTTTGCCACGACGCTCACGACGTCTGTTTGTAGTGAAACCGCCGCCAAAGAATCTCTCAAAGAAGTCCATAGGATTACGGAAATCGCCGCCATCTGCGCCACCCTTCTTTATGGCAGCTTCGCCACCCTCGTCATAGATGGAACGTTTGTCGGGATCGGCGAGTACTTCGTATGCCTGAGAGATGGCTTTGAATTTTTCACCCTCGTTGGGGTTTTTGTCTGGATGATATTTAAGGGCCAACTTTCTGTAGGCTTTTTTCAATTCATCGGGTGTGGCATTGGGTTTAACACCCAAAATATCATAATATGCGGTTTCTTTCACCATTTTCTAATTCGATTTTTGTAGTTTTTCTTTGCAAATTTAAATTTGTGTTGTATAAAAAATTTTCGTAAGACGATTGTTTTTCTTATACACTCAAATACTTTGTTCTTCGTTTATATATTTTTTGCTTTCTTTATTAAACTCTTTTTCTACTTCTGTTACTGTTGTACACACACAAGATGTCAAGGGGATGAAAAGGACCTGAAGTAAAAAAAAATGTAAAAAACAACAAATTTAATAAGACCAAATAAAATAATCCAAAAGTGCAGTGATGCCATACGAATAATAATTAAACGGGGGTTATTTAGAATAAGTATATGTATATTGAAATGTACAATTATTTAAAGACTTTTAATATATTATAGCACTAATAGTATAACTTGTAAAAATCGCTTTTTAATTAAAAAATGCTATTTGTATTCAATTTAAAAGTTCACTTTTTCATATAGAAAATTGTATTCGAAATATTTTCAAAATTACAACCTATTAAGATTTTTATAATTTTATTTTATAATCCTATAAAAACTTAGCTGAAAAACCGTTACTTTGTAGGTGGAACATAAACGCATAATACCTATAAACATTTTAAAAAAAGTTTCTTAGAAAAAAAAAAAAAATAATTTTTTTTAAACTTTATTAGAATTTCATTTTTAGAATTCACCTATAATTATGACGCCCACAATAAAAAAAAATTATTTTAGAGTAAAAAATTAATACATTTTCATACATTTCAAATCATAACTAAACAAAATAAAATAAAAATAGGAAGGATATATGTAAATGATTCCTCGTCAAAGTCTATTATAAATCAGATCTGGGATAAATGCATTAAATATGTTAATGCATTAACAATTTTTTCACCATTAAAAATAATTAATGTTAATGCAAGTTTATTGCATTAACATTAACATGGGTACATTTAATGCATTAAATTTGCATTAACATTAAATATTTTTGAATTTAATGTATTAATGCATTAATTTTAGAAATATTTAATATTAATGCAAAATTAATGCATTAATTTCAAAAATATTTAATGTTAATGTAAAATTAATGCATTAAATTCAAAAATATTTAATGTTAATGCAAATTTAATGCATTAAATTTTACAAATTTAATGTTAATGCAATATTTTTTACATTAAATTAATATTTTTTTAATTTAATGTTAATGCAAAATTAATGGAAATCGCCCAGGTCTGTTAAAAATTCACTAAAATCTCCCAAACCACTGAGGCAAGGACATCTTGCAAATCATCATACAGTATCACAATATATTGACACAGTCACAAAATCTATCAGTGGTCATCCGGTAAAACTTTAAATATATTTAGATATAGAATCGAAACTGTGCCCAAACACCCAACACAGTATTTTTTAAACAATATATAAAATCTAAGCAAGAATGTACGGTATGACACTTCAGTGATACGACTATCAATATAAACGATCACTGCCGCCCATTCCATGATCACTGGGATCTCCGCTTTGAAGACACTTGCGAGTATATGGGTTTCCTTTAACTCTGTCTGAGACATAAAACTACACAGAGTTTACCAGAACCAAGCCTATCGTCTTTACTTGTAAACTCTATTGAAGTTGACGAAAGAATTTATAGCGTCGTTATCTTATGATCAGAAATTCTTCTATATCGACCAAATAGACCAACTTTATACAAAATTTTCAACTTTACGACACCATTCCCAGGAAAATTAATTCTGTCTCTTAAAATATTGATAAAATTGTGAATAGTTAATAAACAAAATTTTGAAATATCCCTATCAATAATATTTTTTTCAGTGAAAAGAACTAAATATTACAAAGTGATAAAGAATAATATAAACAAATATGTAAAATGTATAAATTATCTCAACTTAGTATATTTATTCTAGAATTTTATTTAGATATACCTATATTTTTTTTGCATACTTAACACACACATACATATCTATATTTATGCATGAGTTTACCTTTGATATAACTCATTAAATTAGTCATTCATAATGTTTAGCATTTATTATTTTTTTTTTTTTTGTTTAACAAAAAAATCCTGAAAAGGTACTGTAAATAAACAATTTAAAATTTTTTCTCATTTTTTAGATTCTCGAAATACAAAATGGGAAAATCACTCTAAATAACTAACTGGCAGCTTTGTTCAAAAAATACAACGCTATGATGGCGAACACGAAGACACAGCACAACCACAAATAAACAATAGAAAACACGCAAAATGCAAAAAAAAAAAAAAAGAATTTTCTATTGATTTCCACATGTGAAAAAAAAAGAAATGTATAAAATAAAAAATGCAAAGTAAGGAAGTAATTAGAAAAAAAATTAAACATAATGATGACTTTACACTGGCAAATATGCTAAATTTTAAAACTGTAAAAATATATTAGACAAAAGCTCAAATTAAAGAAAGCACATTTTAAAGAAATTCATATAAAAAATTATACATTTTTTTTATTTCTAACAAAACTACCCTGGGGATAGCTGGTCTTTTATATTTTTTTATTATTGCAGACAAAGGCAGGTGCTTTCTAAAGCGAAAGGAAAGAAAAAACATGGTAACTAGAGAAAAATTATCATATTTGCACAATTTTTTCCAATATTACATAAATTTCATTTTGTTGAAAATTTTTTGTATAAAAGTTTACAAGAAAAATTTAACAATTTTAAATAATTTATTACTATATTATACTAAAAATTACACTTTTATGCGTCACTTGGTAACAGTTATAAAAAAAATTAGCAAAAGGAAATTTCTTACTAAACACTTTTACCTTTTTATTAAAAAATTATGAAAAATAAATTATCTGTTTTTTTTTTTTTTTTTCTAATAATTCCTCGGCACAAAACAATATTTGTAAATTTAATACTATTATTGCAAAATATTTTTTCTTTTCAATTGAATTTTTTTCTTTGTGAAAAATATGACGATGTTTGTTCTAGAGGTTAGTTTATTTAAATGATGATGGAACTTGTATATGGAATTTCTTTTTTGCACTTTGATTTTTCTGTAATTTTCTCAGCTGCTTGTCAACAATGTTTTCTTTTTGTTTCTTTGGAACTTTGTTCAAATAAATTTTGTTTTTTTGTTATAAGTATAAGAAACCCCTTTCTAGTATATTTATTTTTTTTTTTTTGTTAAGATAATTGTAATGAAAAATAATTTTGTAAACTCACACAAATTGATCCGTCGCGCAGAAATTTTATTTCACGAATGTCAATTTTTTATTTTTACCGTAAAAATGGCGTTGATTCTTCTAGAAAATGAACATGTGTGTCGATAAGGCAGTTTTACACAAGGGCTGCCATCCTGATTTAATAGGGAAGTGAACGGTCTTATCCACAATTTAATTGAATGAGAATTTTTATTAGTTTTGTTAAAAAAAAATTTTTGGGTAAAAGTTTATATATTGATATAAAATATAAAATACGATGATTTAGCTAAAATCGAAACCTTTTTTACAAGATTTTTTTTATAAAATTATATATTTTTGTGTGAAAAAGAAACGATATTTAGCTAAAAAGTAACATGTATTTAAAAAAAATTGTAATGAAACATTGATTTAGGCTGAAAATCTAATTTTTAGTTTTTTTCAATGTTTCACCGAAATATTCCTTTAATAAATAAATTAAAAATATAATATTATTAATTGTGCAATTCACTTCTTTTTTTAATGTGGCAATGCCATAGGGTTGTATTTTACTTACAGAGTTGATTTCCTCTAACACACTCAGTGTTGCACGCCAGGGTATTTTTGTTTTTACGAAACACCAGACAAAAGGAAGCGAAAATCAAAAATAAAAATGGCGTGTCAAAAACAAAGCGTCGTTCTGAAGGGTGATTGTAATATTTTTACTTGTGAAATTTTCATGTCATAGTGTTTTAATTAAACGTAAAAAACAATAAAAATCAATGAAGAAATTAATTTACTAAACGAAAAAAACATTAATGAATGTGTAAGCGATCGAGTGCCGAAAATAAATTGTATAGACGGCATAACCTCTAAAAATAGTGACATAAATAAATATTGTAATAAAAAAAGTATGAAAGAAGAAGCAGAGACAAGTAGTAAATTGCCGCCTAAAATAATAATGGGTGGTGTTGGCGGTTCTTCTTCGTCAACAACAATGGCAGCGTTAATGTTAAAATCCACCAGTGCATCCACTATTCCCAATCTCAATTCAATGTCCAATTCCAACCAGCTAAATCCCCCCACACCCAGTAAACAACAGAGTGATGAAATACTAAGCACTTTACTGCGTATGAATAATTTCGATTCAATATCGAGCATAAAAGATGAATCGCTAGACATTGACCTCTCAGCGTGTGTAACCATTAGCGCCGATCCTTCCGGCACCATTGGAGGCAATAGTTTGTCATCGTCCGACTTTTGGAGAGTGTTGGATGAAAGTGCCCAGACCTCTCAGTTAGATGTAAGTAATGGCAGTGTTGGCAATGGGGTAGTAGGTGGTGTTGGTGGCGGTAGCTGTAATACAAGCCGAGAGTCATTACAGGCCTCACCATCAGCCTCGAGTAATGGTAATTCCTTGCCGGCAAATGATAAGAATGAATTGAAGGTCGTGGTTAAGAAGGAACAAACCGATTTTAGTGGGACTTTCCTCAAACCTTCCACTGGCATTTCATTTTCACCATTAAAACGTAGCATTAAGCCTCTGCAGGCGGAGCAACATATACGCAAAGAAAAGTCTCCCACCCGTTTGGTCAAAGCGGAAACGGGTCCTCCTTCCTTAGCACCCATTATGCGTATACATCAAACTTTTATTAAACCACAGGTAGAATTACCAAAGTTAAATAACGGTTCTATAGCCAACACGCAAACAGTGCAACTGCACAACAACAACTGCAAACAACAAAAAGAGTTAATGTTGGCAAATAACCAGCCACCTCCCCTCGCAGCACTAGATACACCTATAAATAAGGAAAGTGCAGCAGTGAAACCCTTTGTTTTACCCGAACCGTTGTATAAATGTCTGGATTGTGAAAATCTTATATTCCGCAGTCCCGACCTAAATAAACACACCAATCATCGTTTAATTTACAAATGCCCCGATTGTGAGAGAGAATTCGATGTCGAGACTTCGTTAAAGAAACATTTGAAAACACATCGTCCTATTGATGCACGAAAGGATGCTTGGAAAAAGTGTCCCGATTGTGGAAAGTGGTAAGTAATAACTTTATTTAATAAATTTTTCATAGAAATGGAGTTTTCTAAACCATAAACTTTCTAATTTTTTTAGCCTTAAACTTGGAAGCATGTGGATGCATCGCAAAATTCATACCGAAAATAAGAAATACGGCTGTGAGATATGTGGACAGAAATTTGTACAGAAGATAAACTTAACACATCACCAACGCATACATACCTCAGAAAAACCATATGAATGTTCCGAATGCCAAAAACGTTTTCAAGAGCGCAGTCATCTGCAACGGCATCAAAAATACCACGCACAGACACGTTCGTATCGCTGTGAGAAGTGTGGCAAAATGTACAAAACCGAACGTTGTCTCAAGGTACACAATTTAGTGCATTTGGAACAAAGGCCATTTGCTTGCACCGTCTGCGATAAATCCTTCATTTCGAATTCCAAACTTAAGCAGCATTCGAATATACACACCGGTGAGAGGCCATTCAAATGTAACTATTGTCCCAGAGATTTTACCAACTTTCCCAATTGGCTCAAACACACCAGACGTCGTCATAAAGTCGATCACAAAACCGGTGAAATGTTGGAGAATATACCATCATATTGTTCGAAAAAATCAACACGTACACCAAAGGAAAAGAAAACCAACGAAGTTAAAACAACGGCTGGAGCCTCAGCAAAGAACAACAACAGCAACAATTCCTCGGCAACGACAACAAATCAAAACCCCATTGATCTCAAAAAAATGGAAACAAACGATCTACAACAGCAACATCAGCAACAACAGAAGATATTAACAACATTTTCTACTGCAATAACAACCACAACAACATCGTCTCATTATACAGCACCCACTACAGTCTTTACTACGATTACCCTGGCAAAACCGCTATTAACTGTAACTAGTGTGAGTAATAACCAGCCCAGCTCCATAAATGGACCGCCACCATTGGCTAAAGTTCCAGCTAAACGTAAAAAGAAACAAACTCCTGCAGTGTTAAGTCAAATAGCAAAAACAGACTTCGACAGCTCAATAGTAACGACATCTGCAACAACAACGTCAACATCCAATTTCTTGATATCCTCAGCTTCTCTACATGCCAATTTGCCAGTTGTCACCACAAATTGTGGTAGTGGCCCACCTCCGCTAGCCTTGGTGTACAATAATAAACCCATAAATGTAATCAGTACAACATTGTCAAACACTAATACCACCAATACGACTTTAAAAACAACGCAGCATCAACAGCAGTCATCTAAGCAACAACAACCAACAAAAGTTGAAAAGGTTAAAAGAGAAAGAAAACAACCAATGCCAAAGCAAGTTCAACAAGTCCCACCACCCTTGATTATTAAAAAGGAATTTATAGAGCCAAGTACGGAAATAAGCATAGCATCCCATGAACAACAACAACAACAGCAGCAGCAACTGCGTTTGCAACAATCGCAACAGCAACAACAACAACAAACCAAAGTATCATTTACCGATTTACATTGCTTAAGTATTACCTCAGCTGAGGAATTGATAATGGAACAGGCTTTGGAAATGGAAGAATGTGGCCTATACAAAGCCTCCTTACCGACCAATGTTCATGATCATCATGTTATGTCGAATTTCGCCGACACAGATAACGCTATATCATCCGATTCAATGGCCGATTTACATTTTAAAATCAAAGAGGAGCATCATGATATGGAATTGAAATTAAAAACTGAAGAATTTGGTAAGTTTTAAAATGACAAAAAATAGATAGATAGATAGATAGATAGATAGATAGATAGATAGATAGATAGATAGATAGATAGATAGATAGATAGATAGATAGATAGATAGATAGATAGATAGATAGATAGATAGATAGATAGATAGATGATAGATAGATAGATAGATAGATAGATAGATAGATAGATAGATAGATAGATAGATAGATAGATAGATAGATAGATAGATAGATAGATAGATAGATAGATAGATAGATAGATAGATAGATAGATAGATAGATAGATAGATAGATAGATAGATAGATAGATAGATAGATAGATAGATAGATAGATAGATAGATAGATAGATAGATAGATAGAAAGATAGATAGATAGATAGATAGATAGATAGATAGATAGATAGATAGATAGATAGATAGATAGATAGATAGATAGATAAGATAGATAGTAGATAGATTGATGATTTTAATTAACTAAACCATTTCTTTTCTTACTTACAGATTCGATTAAAAAACAATCGATATGTTCATCATAGAATCCTCACCATTTTCCTCACCTGCGTCAATGGAATTTGCCCCCTCTTCAACCTTAACAACTACAAATGATTTTACAACACAATAATTTCTATTGCCACCCTTCACCATTGCTAATAATCAAATTATTACCACAAATGCTCCCATAACCGCCATGAGGATTGAAGATTGTCGTGGTACTGTGGCAACGGCCCACACCTATTTGCCGCAACTGATAACAAATGTCAGCGTTCCCGATTTGATACAAATCAATAATAACAATCAAAGATATTTGAAAGCCACCAATTCTACCACAAATGGTGGTAGCAGTAGTACAGGTGGTAATACGAATCCATCATCATTTATAAACCAACTATACTTGCCGCTAACGGTCAATGCTGGTCCCGTTCTAATGAAATCAAATCAAGCTTTGCCCTCTGTCGATACTCTGTTATTTTCAAATACGAAATTGGGCCTCTTTAACAATCGTAATTTACCAAAACAAGCCACAACAGCTCAACATAATTTATCTTAATCCAAAGTAACAACAATTATTTTTCCGTAAATTTAGTTAAGTTAATTTGTTTTTTTTATTTTTTTATTTACAAATCTTTAGTCCAGATTAATGTTGTGTGATTTTGTGTATTTTTAGTTATTTTGTAATATACTTTAAGTTTTTTTAAATTACTTTATTTTTTATTCAGTGATTGATAATAATTACAAATTTAGTTTAGTTTTTGTTTAATTTTGTTTTTTATTTCGACAATGAAAAAGAAACAAAGTATATAAAACTAAAAACCACAAATATTTTGTGGTATTTTGTCCAGTAACGACAGACAGACCAACCCATCATACCATACTAATTAAATAGACCTAAACAAAAATAATAAATCGAATGTTATATATTTTTTGCAAAACAATGTTCTTTAAATTATAATTTGAACATTTTTTATATAGTCTTAGCAGTGTAGTGTAAAAAAAAACTTTTTTGTAAAAAAAAAGAAAATAAAATGTTTTTTAATAAAATTTTTTTTTTGTGTCTATTGTGGTTCAAAATTTCAGGTATAAACATACTATAGTTTAAGTAATTAAAGTATACATATTCAAGGATAAAATAAAAGGTTTCGATATACATAATTGGGATTAATTGTTTTCAAATTCTGTAGATTTCTAGAAAACTCCATAGGGCTTTTTAAAGATGATCGCTCTTAAATTTTGTAGGTTAAATGTTATAAAAACTAGGACACTATAGTGTCCTAAACTGGCAGCACGGAAATCGTGGGATCGATTCACACCAGAAGCTCTGTTAAAAGAAAACATAACAGGGTCGATAGTGGACTAGGTGTATTTCTTCGAATATTTTCTAACATACTAGAATTACAGCAAATGTGAGGATTGGTCCATTACAGGGCCTCATATGATCGAACATACTAACTTCTTGCTTTTTTAATTTTGTTTCATTATTTAAACCTAAAACAAAATTGAATTTTCTAAAGTTTCATTTGTAACTGCGTATTTTCAGTTCAATTCAGTTAATTACGGGAACCCCTAATAGCTTAGCTACAATCAGGACCACAACTACTGGCGGCAATGTCTTTGTTTTTATATTATAATCATTCAAAAATAAATTAATTCCATCGTCATTGTCTTTATTTACCTTTATATAATGTGTTTAAATATTCACAAATTCGCGAAACGGTAAAAAATAAAAAATATTTTAACTTTTTGCGTTTTTTGGCAATCGCCTGTGGCCGGCATTCTTTATTGTAATTATTTTAACACACGAGTGATGCCAGTATTATTAGTTTTAACATTTTTTTGCTTAACACTATAGAAATATATTTAAATAAGCGTTAAACACTTATATTGCTTGACATTTTCATTAAAAAAATTTTATTTACTTCTTCGTGACTTTCAATGTTTAAAAAAACTACATAGTAGTATTTTTTATTTTGATAAAAAAGTCTGGTACTATTATTTATAACATATCTGGCATCACCATGTCCTGATGTACGTTCAATCAAACTCATTCAATATAGCCGTTGTTTTTATAAGTAGCACACACTAAACATATAGCACACGGCCTCGAATAACCGGACCTTCCGATTCGGAACGCAGAGCCTTTAAAGCGACACGGCCACACATGAAATTTGTTTGATTCAAATGGTAAGTTTTTTTATTGTGTTAGTGAAAAAACTCACATGTATATATGCGGTGTGAGTTTTTTACTAACACAACAAAAAAACTTACCTTTTGAGTCAAACAATTTGATGTGTGGCCATGTCGCTTAAGGCTCAGTTAGTCTCTACGTTCCGTTCCATAATGAATCAGCTGATTCGTTTTTGGTTTAAGGGCCCTTCACACGGTCACACTTTACGTACGACAAGTCTAATGAAAAAGTAAAATGAAATTCCATCCGTATGACAAAAAAGAGAATAAAAGTCGTATGATTTATATTTTTTGTGTTTACACGATTGGTATAAAACAATAACAAAGTAAGATGGAACAGCTGTTTCACTTTTTTTGTATGTGTTTACATAAAAATACATCCCTGATCTAATGCGACTTGCTTGTTTTTTGAATCAATTCAAAAAATATTCGTAATTCAGCTCTGGGTGGAGGAAGATCGTCGTGCGTCGTTGCCATTATCGCTTAAGGGCAATCAGGCCGTCCTTTTTGCTCTGCCTTCGACAGTTTTGCGTCTCAAACAGCATTGGCCAATGTGTGACGTCAGATAACTGTACTGAGTTACAGTTTTTCTTGAGGTGCATATTTGGCCATGTGCATTCGTGTTAACTTAACCTAAGTTTTTAATTTTAATTGGAACATATGAGCTAGTTTTTTCTAGCTAGAATTGGTGATGGGGTTGTATAATTTTAATTACTGGCCAAATAAATCTTAGTTTCGAATACTAAGTAACTTAAAGAACAAACAAACAAACAATTCAAAAAATGAAGAGAACCATACGACTGCCAAATTTTCCATCCGTATTTTCTCTCAATGTGTGATGGTTTCATTACATATTGCGTTTAGATGATCCCATCCGTTCTCTTCTACACAAAATTTTGACAGATCATATTACTTATGTACTCGTGTGAAGGGGGCTTTACGAAAACCTGTGTAAGCCGTTAGTTTTGCCGTCTTAAATTAGTAAATATTTATTAAAAAATTATCATACTAAATGTTAAAATTAAAAAAATTCGAAAATGAAAAAGTAAGAGCGAAAAAGCTCTGAAATATGTCAAAGAAAATATAAAAGTTGACATTATTTTCAATATAAACGCCATAAGAAAAAGAAGAAAAGACCAAGAAAGAAAATAAAATATTTTACTTTTTATTATTACATTAATTATATAATAATATTAATTAATTTATATTAATTAATCTATATCTAAAGTTTAAACACAAAGAAAGAAAATCAACTCTGATTTTGACACAACAAATCAGAGTTGCTTTTTTAGCTTATTCTTAAAAACAGCTGCTACGTAGAAACTAACTACACATAAACATTCAACGTAACGTCACAGAACGGAAACGTTACGGAACTTCCAAACTAACTGAGCCTATTTGAGAACTTAGCCTACTTACAGTCGATTTTAAGCCGCCGCCAATATTTTTAGTGTCAGCCGTCATCGCCGACGTTAATATTTGTCGGCGCAGGGCTCTGGTGTGTGATTGTGTTCCAATTTTTAACCAACTAGACTCCGCCTATTTGCCTTTATTATTACAAAATTCACGAGAAAAATTACAATAATCAACTGCGTACATTAAAATTAAGTTATTCCAACAATATGTTTGAACAAATTCAAATAAAATTGTTATTAAATGCTATAAAAATGTGAAAAAATAAAAGCAGTAAAGAAAAATTAAAATCAACCAAGTTGAAAAAAAGGAAAGAAAAGAAAACGTCCAAGTGAGAGTGTTTTTCACCTGGCTTGATAAGCCATCAGCAAACCACCAAAGAAAAGCAGAGCAAAAAACAAGCAGGAGAATAAAAACAAGAGGAAGAAAATAAATTTTATCGTTGTTTTTTATTGTTGTTGTTGGTGTTGGAGACCAACGTGAAACAAGTCTAAAGTAAAAGGGGGGCTAACTGATGGTGATGATGATGATTATTGTATGAACGACGACAACAACAACGAACATGCTTGTGCAAGTGTAGTGGAGAGAATTATTTGTTAAAAAAAATCATTTTATAAAAAGTGTGTTTTGTATGTTTCACGAAAATGAAAAAAATTAAACACAAATTCAAGCTGGTTGATTCATTTGTAAATTGATTTCAAATCACAAAGTTGTTATTGTTTTAAAAGGAGAAACAAATTGTTTAAAAATAATAATAAATAATTTAAATAAAACGTATTTTACTGGTGATTTAAGAAATAAATAAATTTATAAAAAAAATAAAAAAATAATTTACGAAATAAAGCAAATTTAATACCTGCTACATTTTTTAAACATATTTACAAAGAAAATAACGAGAAAGAAAAAATAAAACAACTTGTTAAAAAGTTTGCTTTTTGACCTAAAAGAAAAAATGTGTTTAACAATGTTTTTTGAGGAGTGCTAAAAAAAGGAAAATCGCCAACAACAACAGCAGCAGCAACAACACAGTAATCACAATTATAAAGTGATCTTCATTTGTAATCAACTCCTTTGTAGTTGTTGTTATTATTTTTATTTTTATTACATATAATTATTGTTGCTGTGTTTGCAATTCCGTCAACTTTCAATAAAAATGGAAACATTACTTAAATGGTTAAATAAGCCCAAGGTAAGTCAACTCAAAGTAACTCTACACTAGACTGACTACACACAAACACACACTCATGAAACGCTCAAAAAAAAAAAAAACAGCAATAACAACAAAACAAAAACTTAACTTTGTTTTTGTAATGTATTTAAGTTGTGTTTTAATTGTATATAAATATGTGCAGTTGTGTGATCGTGTTTTTCAAGCAGTGTTGCTAAAAAATATGTAAAAAATCGCTGAAATTCTTTTGATTAGACCTGGTTCACACTGGCAAACTTTTTTTGGGAAACTTTTGATTTTTGTGTGTGAGAGAAAGAGAAACAAGTATCAATGATCTCTTTCTCTCACACACAAAATCAATAGTTTCTCAGCAAAAGTTTGCTAGTGTGAACCAGGTCTTAGTAAATTAAAAATTATGGATTAATTTTTTTAATTGCTAACAAATGATACTTATGTTCTTACCGAAAATAAAAGCTTTGTTCATTCTAGGATATGTAGGTACTATATATTTTTAAAAATGTTTGTTCTGGTTTCAATCTTTAACGAACTTGTGAAAGTCGAAATCAAATACATTTTTAAATGAAATTGTGTAATTAAATTAAAGTGAAGTATTTCTCCAATAATCTATCTTAATTAAACAGATTATACAAGATCGGATAGAAAATAAATTTGGAAAAATTAAAATAAAATATTAACTATATTTTCGTAGACCTTTTACATGATACAAGAAATTCATATATTTTATATTCACGAAGTATAGAAGTAGGAACTTATTTTACTTTAATTCAAGCCAATATTCAAGCCAAGACAAGCAACTTTGGAAATAGTATCATAGAATGAACAAACATCAGCAACTTCCATTTTGGGGCTGCAGTAGTGGACAACTACAGGCTATTTGAAAAGCACGAAGTTGCTTTTCGATATATTCTCGGGCTAATGATCTTTAGGCCCAACTGAAGTCTGTTTAGAGTCTGTTTGTGTTATGGGAAACGAATAGTACAATTAATCGTTTATGTCCGTTTTAAGTGCTATTAATCTCAAAGTATTTATAAAACTCTATTGATGATTTTAGCTCTCGACAGAGGCATTAGTTAAGAACTATCCAAAGTAGAAAATTTTCCTGTTATAATTTTTGTACATATTAATGTTTCTTCTTTTTAGCAACCCACTTAGGGCTACCACTAGCCACAGGCTGCTCAGGTGACTAGCTATTTTAACATGTGCTTGTCCTACGAGGAAGTTAATCGTAACCCCATAGATTACGTAGAGACAGACAAAAAGCTTAAGTTTATTTTTTAAGTGTCCACTATCTCGCATACAAAGGTACAATAAAGTGACGATTATATTCTACCTCATTTACAAAGAGTACATCCGTGACGAAAGACGAATTAGAGCCATCCAGGTGGTTAGACGTTAGTGGAAATCACTGTCTTTTTCGGAATCATTGACTCTTTGTCGAACTACTGGGAATCTATAAACACTTTTAAATTGGCAACATTGTTTTTTGTATCTGTGTTTTGCAGTTTTGTGTATTATTTTTTTACTTGAAAAAAAGTAAATCATCATGTTTATTATACGACGTGTTTTATATTTTTTCATTATTACTCTTTATTAACATTTTCGTGATTTGTTCATTATATTTATTTTGTGTAGTTTTTTTTGTTATTTTATTATTTTATTTTTGTTTTATGTCTTTGTTTGCACACAAATACTTTTACAGATATGTATTTCATTTCTTATAAATATTTCCCGTTTTTTGTTAGTGATTTGTCAGTTTTGTTGTTGTTTTAATTATTAAGAAACGTCACAATGAACAACTCTCAACACAATAAGTAACAGAAACATATAAAAATTAAAAACAGGGATAATGAAAACATATTGTTGCTTATGGTTTTATCTGCTGCTAGTGCTTACTTTTAAAAAGTTTTTTTTTTATATAAAATTTACTTTTATTTTAATTGCGTAGTGTATTTTTTGTCTTTGCTTTGTTTCTACTGCCTTCTTAACTTTGTTTTTTTTATTATGGTACGTTTAACAGTAAAAAGGGCAATTGCAAGTGTCAGTCACAATCTATATGTAAACGTACTCCTAAACTTTAGTTGTATGTGTAAAAATTTATTCAATTTGTTTTTATTTTTACTCTAATTTAAAATTCAATTTCCTTGTTTGTTGTTATTTCATAAACTTGGGGTTTTTTTTTGTAAAAAATAATTTTAATTTAAAATTAAGCATGTAAATTGCATGTTTAAAAAACTTCAAAAACTATAGTCGGTCATGTCTTAGTATTACATTATTTAAAGTGATACCCTCAAGGGGATCGATCTCCAGTTAGTTATTAAGCCAAAAATACATTATTATTGTATTTTTTCAGTACTTTTTAACATCGATATATGAATGTATACCGCATAGGCTAGCCAGTCCATAGAATTATCAAGAGAGTAAATCAATAGACTAATCCAAAGTCTACAGTAATTATAGATATATAGACTACTCAATAAATGTCCATATTTATACTAGACCATATACTGAAAAAGTTTTACCTTTCATCAACACAAATTTCCACCCCACTATAAACGTGTAGGGTATAAAAACTAAGAAAAACTACGTCATTAACATACTTTTCGGTCTATCTATCTTGACGTTTATTTGCTGTTTTTCTTCAACATGTTTACACACTTGATGATGATATGTAAGACAGTTTGTTAAAAAATAGCAGTTCAAATGCAGTTCAATTTTTTATATTTGTTTGTATTTTCTATTTGATTTAACTCGCGATGATAAAGACCTTAATTATAACCATGTGATTATTGAGAAAATTATACGTAGTTTATATATATTTTATTAATCAGCTTTAAATACTATAAAGGGTTTTGCAAACGAAGGGTAATAAACAAATTTATTTTTATGAAAGTTAAACTGGAGGGTGGTCAGGCAGATTGTCCGTGTAAGAGGGCTGCCTGATGATTCATGTTTTTTTTTTTTTGTTTTTATATATACAAAACAATTTTCACTTTAATCTACATACTCTCTTTCTCTCTATCTAAACCTGCATGCCAAACTTTTCGTGGAATAGCCTGATTTGTGGGTTTCATTGTCACATTTTTTATTTGCTTTTACAGGGGGTTTTGTTTAGCTTAGAAAATATTTTAGTTTTTGATATTTTACAAAATAAAACTTGGTTTTAGTTTTTGTTGAACAGAATACCCTTATCATATGTAAGTAAATGATCTAATTATATATATTATTTTATTAATTTAGGTCGTGCATCTTAAAGCAAAATACGTGTTCAATTGTTTAGCTATAACATTAAGAGGCCAAAAAAAGTAATTTAAAAAGATAACTCCCAACTTCTTCAGATCTTTTAGATTGTAGAGCTCGCCAAACCACTTTGCTCCATATACTATTCAATTTGTTTTATGTGCAAGGTATCAAAATTCTTTTTCACACCACACCCCACATTAGAATTATGTTTTTAAGACGGATATTGATTGATTTAAATCCTAAGCAGAAATCTATTTTGAAATACATAACTACCCTCGATAGATCCACTATTTCCGAAAATCAGTTTGACTTTTTGGTTAAAACAGCTGTTGCTAAGTTGATATTCTTTAGCCATTCCAAAGTGAAGATTCAATTGTGGTAGCGTTACATTGGATAGCATGCCATATATAATATTCAAACTGTTTCATATTTTTAGTAGAAATAGTTACTTTAATTCTGTAATGTATAAAGAATTAAGCTATTAGTTTTAAAAATATTTTTTGTAGCGAGCTCGTAACTTTACTATATATGTACTTACAAATATTGAACGATGACAACTAAGATAATTTAAAAACAATATACATATGTACATATTTATACATATTAATAATAAGTTAAAACGCTTTTAAGATTAATTTATAGTTGGAAACTTTTGTGCATTACTCATATTTATACCCTTCACCTTCGTGAGAAGGGTATATATAAGTTTGTCATTCCGTTTGTAATTTCCAAAATATAATTTTCCGACCCCATAAAGTATATATATTATGAATCCATATAGATAGCGGAGTCGATAGAAATCAGTTTTCTGAAGACCCCAGATATCTTCGGGATCCAATAATTCTATCAGACATGCTTTCGAGAAGTTTCCTATTTAAAATCAGCAAAATCCGTTCATAAACAACGGAGATATAAGCAAAAATCCGAGACAACCTCTGAAAATTTCATAAAAAATAAACAACAACAACACTGCTTATTCATTGCCTTTGTATTTTGTTTTTTTTGAGTATTTCGTTTCGTATGTTTGGATGGCTGTGTGTTTCATTGCCTTGTGTATATTGTTTTCTTGGTGTATTGAATTTCGTATGTTTGGATGACTGTTGGTTTCATTGCGTTGTGTATTTTGTTTTTGTTTTTTTCTGTATTTCGTTTCGTATGTTTGGATGTCTGTTGGTTTTACTGCCTTGTGTATTTTTTTTGTGTGTTTATTTCGTTTAGCGTTGTTGTTGTTCATTATGTTTTGCTATTGCTATAATAAAGATACAGTCGGGAAAATTAATTTTTAAATACACTATGGTGAAGGGTATATAAGATTCGGCACAGCCGAATATAGCACTCTTACTTTTTTTTCTTGAATTTGTTAAATTTCCCCATAATTTAATTGAATTTTTGTAAAATTAGCTTTTGTAAATAAAGGTATTGTTTTCTAACAGTTTTTTTTTTAATTTCTTTGGGGCTTTCTAAAAAAGTTATTAAAAAAAAATTTTGAAAATAAATTTCTTTTTGATATAAACTTCCAAATCGAATCAGAAAATTGCCTTCTATTTAAATTGTTTTCAAAACAAACACATCTTTTCTTTTTTTTTTTAAACCCGGTCAATTAAGTTATTTATGTTTTTTCATAAACAGTCTACTTTCCCTATTCTATTTTGCCTTAATTTTTTGCAAATACATTTATTTGTTTAAATTTTGCTCCAACGAAATTAGTTTGCCCCCCATTAAAATTTTATGATAACCTCAATGTTTGTCAAATGTTTAAATTTAACCAAATTTAATATCAATTGGCAAAAATATGTTCAATCAATGATAATTAAAGAATCATTTAAACATGTGTTTTATTTTATTCTTTTACTAATTCAGTGAATGTTGTTCTATATTGTGGAAAATTCAATGTCATTGTGAAGAGGAAAAAGAAAGAAAGATGTCAAGGTGATTAAAAATAAAGGAAAACCCCCAAACAATTTCAATGTTTTTTTGTTTTTTTTGTTTAATGTGCAAATGATGCACGAATGGTTATTTGTATATACAGGATATTATCTATGACGCAAATTACTAGGTTTTGAAATTATTATTATTATTATTAATAGTAGAAATAACATGAAAACTGTATGAAAATTATTAAAATAGATAAATATAATTGTAAGCAATAGCCTTTGCATGAAGTTTGAATAGTAATTTGTTAAAAACTAAATGTCATAGCGAAAAAATTACGTTATACGTTAAAAAAAAACAAAAAATAAACTTCAAACTGATTACTGTAGACTAATCCAGAGTATAAAAGTAAATCTATAGTGTTGACTATACACTGATCTATAGTCTTGACTGTAAACTGATCTATAGTCTTGACTAAAGACAGATCTAAAGCGATCAATAGCCTTGACTTTAGACTGATCAGTAGTCTTGACTATGGATTCATCTTTAGTCTTAACTATAGATTCATCTATAGTATTGACTATAGACTCATCTATACTATTGACTATGGATCTCTAATCCTGAAAAACTGATCTATAATTTTAACTGTAGGCTAATCTAATATTGACTATAGACTGGTCTATAGTTTTACCTAACTTTATTTATTAATTTATTCCTGACTTTAGATTCTAAAGATATGAATATGGACAGATCCATATTATTGATATAAAGTTTTGACTATAGGCTGATTATAGTATTGATTATAAACTAATCTATAGCCGAATTTGAAATAAGTTTGAATCGAGAATATTGGTCTAATATCTTGATTGTAAGCTCATATTTTAAAAATAAAACAAAAAAATTATAATTAAATTAGAATGTAAATTTAAACACTTGTTTATTGGAAACTTTTTATGCAAACTTAAAACAACAATAACAAAACAATAAATTGTTTTTTTATCTTGTTTTTGAAAGCATTAATTACCGTTAATTATAAACTGCAAGCAAATGTTAAATTGTTTATTGTTTACAAACTAATTATATATATAATTATTTTAAATTCCTTTTAAGGCTGACGATAAATCCCTATTGGCTCGGTTTTTTCATGCAGATCGTGCTCTAGCTGCGGTGGCTAGTGAATTAGATAGTTTCGATGGTAGAGCCGAGCCCGATAGATGTTCACGTTTGGTATCCAGATTAAGGCAGGGACAGGTAAGTATTTCAGTAAAAAAGAAAAATATGAACTGAATACTTTATTTACTATTTTCCTAAAATTCCAGGATAAAGTTTTAGCTATAACCAATTTAATTATCGAAGAATTATTGGGCGATGAACGTGATCAACGTGCATTTCGTGCCAAATTTCCCGAAGAAGTTTTGCAAGAAAATTTAGCCGGCCAATTGTGGTTTGGTGCTGAATGTCTTGCCGCTGGTTCATCCATTATGAATCGTGAGCAAGAGAGTAAAGAAATGCGTCCCTTAGCCGAAGCTGTAACACGTAGTCTGAATAATGTACGCTATTTGCTACGCGATCAGTGTTTACGTAATAATGTACCGAATAGCGAGCGTTTGAATTTGGATAAAAATGATGCTGCCACCGAGCAGTTGTATGAGAGTTTAAAACGTTTCGATCGTTTATTTGCCGAATTCGAATGGCGCTATGTCAGCGCCATGGTTCAGGTGAAATCGAAAGAGGAATATGAAATGCAAGAATTAATATGTGTTCTCTGCTCGGAGACTTTGCAAAGAGCTTTAAAGCTGGGTCTTTTAGAGCAGGATAAAGTTGATGCATTTGATCCGGCCTTAATGTTTTCCATACCCAGATTGGCCATTGTTTCGGGTCTAGTTATATATCCCGATGGTCCGCTTAACATGGATATGCCAGCCGAACAGTTGTCCGAAATGTTTCGGCCTTTTAGAGCCATCTTGCTAAAAGTTCGTGATTATTTGAGAAATCTCAATGAAACAGAATTGTATTATTTGGAACGTTTATTGTGTACAAATGAGGAAATAAGTTTAAAGGTAAGTTAGTCACCAAATACATCAAGTAAAAATAACAAATATATATATTATATTATTCCTTTTAGGACACTTTGAATTCAAAAGATGCTGGCTCTGCAGCTGCCGACAATAATAATACCAAAAGTAGCAAATATAGTGAAAATTCTCCCCAAGAAAATGTCGAGAATGCAGGTTCACTCAAAACCAACACTACTACCTCTAAATTGCAACACAAGTCATCGTCTACATCGATGTCGTCAACATCGTGCAAAACATTTAAGACAAAACCAACGAGAAGAGCTGACAGTCCTTCGCCAGCACCGTCCACAACTAGTAGTTCGTCATCAGATGAATGTTCCACCTATAATACACCAGTGTCATCAACACCTTCCTCGCCTAGATCGTCACATTCATTGGTTTCAACAACATCAGCGGGTAATGAGAGTAATGGCACCACCTCTCCCGACAGCTGGATCGATGATGATGAAGATGATGATGATGGGGAAAGAGAAAAAGATAATTTCATGTCAGCTCATCATGATGATGACGATCATTATGCCGATGATGATGATTCTGATATAAATGGTGACGATGAGAGCCATGATAAAAGTGAAATTGATTCGAATCTTGAGGACGAGGATGATGATGAAGAAGAGACAAATAATTTTAATTTGGATAATGTGGTAGAAGGTATTATGAATCTTGAAAGTATGGTAGATCAGATTATTAATCTGGAAATGGCCTCAGCTGATTGTGCCACGGGTTATTTAATTTCCAACACTACTTTGGGTAATTTATTACAACCGCAGGAGGTGCCTTTAACCGATAATTTTATAGTCAGTGATTCCGATTTGCCTACAAATGAGGATTGTAATGATAATTTGGATGTGGAACTGCCCAGTACTAGTGCTAAGGCCTTAAACACCACCAGCAGACAGGAACAGCAACAGATAGAAAAAGAAAATCACGATAACAATAATTCTGCCACCTCTAACACCACTGCTAGTTTACGCTTACAAGACTCTGAAGAAATCTCTATATCTCAACAAAGTTCCATTAATAATCCTTCCTCAACTACAACAACAACTACGTCTTCTTGTACTCGAAGAAGACGTTACAGCACCGATCAGCAACAACAACAGCCCGTTAGTCAAAATCAGACTCAACAGGTCTGTACAAAAGATCATACACGATCTCATCGTCATCATCATAGACATCATCATCACCATCATCATCACAATCATCATACACATTCAACGTCTTCAGCAAATAATCGCAGCAGTACAAGCCAGCAGCATAACCAAAGTCATCATAGGCATCGTGTTCATCATGTCCACGCTCATGGCCATGGCCATCATCATCGTCGTCCTCATCGTCATGGTGGCGATAAGCAACATACAAACGGTTGCGATGAATGTGTTGGCAATGTCGGTGGCAATAGTGCAACAAAAGAAGATTCTACTATGGAAAATAGTAAAGCAACGTCTTCAATTGGTGTTCTGGACATAGAAACTCCCTCTTCGTCGTCATCACTGTTAGAAGATAATAAATCGACGGTTAGAGCATCCGGGAGAACGAAATTTAAGTGAGTATTAGAACTGAACTAGAACTGAACTAGAACTGAACTAGAACTGAACTAGAACTGAACTAGAACTGAACTAGAACTGAACTAGAACTGAACTAGAACTGAACTAGAACTGAACTAGAACTGAACTAGAACTGAACTAGAACTGAACTAGAACTGAACTAGAACTGAACTAGAACTGAACTAGAACTGAACTAGAACTGAACTAGAACTGAACTAGAACTGAACTAGAACTGAACTAGAACTGAACTAGAACTGAACTAGAACTGAACTAGAACTGAACTAGAACTGAACTAGAACTGAACTAGAACTGAACTAGAACTGAACTAGAACTGAACTAGAACTGAACTAGAACTGAACTAGAACTGAACTAGAACTGAACTAGAACTGAACTAGAACTGAACTAGAACTGAACTAGAACTGAACTAGAACTGAACTAGAACTGAACTAGAACTGAACTAGAACTGAACTAGAACTGAACTAGAACTGAACTAGAACTGAACTAGAACTGAACTAGAACTGAACTAGAACTGAACTAGAACTGAACTAGAACTGAACTAGAACTGAACTAGAACTGAACTAGAACTGAACTAGAACTGAACTAGAACTGAACTAGAACTGAACTAGAACTGAACTAGAACTGAACTAGAACTGAACTAGAACTGAACTAGAACTGAACTAGAACTGAACTAGAACTGAACTAGAACTGAACTAGAACTGAACTAGAACTGAACTAGAACTGAACTAGAACTGAACTAGAACTGAACTAGAACTGAACTAGAACTGAACTAGAACTGAACTAGAACTGAACTAGAACTGAACTAGAACTGAACTAGAACTGAACTAGAACTAAACTAGAACTTAACTAGATCATTAATTCTGTGTTAATTTGCAAAAGTATTAAGATTTCAAAATCTTATTATATTTTCTGAAAATTTAAAAAAAAAAAAATATATATATATATATACATATATACATATGTATATTCAAATGATTTTTATCTAATTTGATAATTGATGATTTTTTAACTTTAAAATCAATATCACAAATTAATCAATTGTTATTTTCATAGAATAAAAATAGAAATTTGTAAATATATTGATTAAACACTATAGTAGAAAGACCCAATTTTGTATACATAATTATAAAAATATCTTTATCAGTTAAATAAAAACAAATATTTATTATCTATACAAACAATCTCTAATAATGAAATGATTCACATTAGAACAAAGTAAATTAAAATAAAACCCTATTTTTATTTATTATTTGCTTTTTATTATTTTTATCTGATATTGTACTTAACGCTTTGTTTTCTTTTCTTTCTCTCTTTTAGAAACAAGGAAAATTTACTTCATCGTTTGTTTGTATGTATTGCTGGCGTTGCAGATCAATTGCAAACAAACTTTGCTTTTGACTTACGGCAAATACTGCGTAGTGTTTTCCTAATGAATATGTCACCGGCTCAAGAAGAGTTAGACATACCGGAAAAGCCCAAAGATAATGAATTATTTGAATTTAGGGCTTCCGAAAATGATGTGATACAAGAGAGTGCGGGATCAAGTCAAAGTATTTATTCAGCCGAAGAGGTTAATCCCGAGGGTGATAATCAATCGAACAGTAGTAATAGCAGCAATGGCAGCAGCAGCAACAGTAATACCAGTAGCAGTAGCAATGAAGGCAATAGAGCCTATCGTCATTCAACGGGTACAGCGATAACTAGTAATACTATAACGAGCGAAGAAACGGCGGCAGCAGCAGCTAATCAACGACAACAAATCGAACGTAGTCGTAGTTTAGATAACCAAGCTTGTCCCACAACGATTAATAACCAACAAAGACAGCAGCAACTACGTCAGCAGCAACATAATCATATATTTCGTAATCGTTATAATTCAACAGGCAGCAATTCGCCCTCAATATCATCTTCGGAAAATAGTTCACCCGTTTGTGAACGTTCAACAAATACAACGAATCGTAGAGTATCGGAATCGAATGCTAATACGACTCAGCAGCAACAACAGCCGCAACAGCAACAATTAAATTCCCCTTCTCCGGTACATTTATCACCACCTGCCTGGATACCCGATCAAAAGGCACCACGTTGTATGTCTTGTAACACTCCATTCACTGCATTTAGACGTCGTCATCACTGCCGTAATTGTGGTGGTGTATTTTGTGGTGTTTGTTCCAACAACTCCACACCTTTACCTAAATATGGTCTCACTAAAGCGGTACGTGTCTGTCGTTCCTGTTATGCCCATGAACTTAGTTCAAATGCCATAACTACGACGACTACGTCTGCTCTTAATCATAATAATCATCAACAAAACCACCACCACCACAATCACCATTCTCAGTTAGTTAGTCAAACAACAACAACAACAAACAACACCAACAACGAACCTCGTTTACGTCGTCCTGTTACCACTACTAGAGCTATTGATTAGTAGAGAAATTTTATACAAAAACAAAAAAACATTTTATGTGTGTGTGTATTTTTTTTATATATAAATATGATAAATTTAAATTCTAATTAATATTTTATAATATTATTCCTTTCACTTCACTTTTCATTTGCGTTATTGCACTACAGTTTCACTTGTTTTGAGTTTATCGGCAATAAAATTTTATTAACTTTTTTGGGTAGAAATTATATTAGAAAATTTCTATATAGAATCCTTTTATAAATAAGTCTGAATTTGAAAAGTAGATTGTTTTAGTATTACGGATTGAATTACAAGTTTCCTTCAGGTGTTTGGAATTTGAAAATTAGATTTGCTTTGAAATGTTTAAAAAGTTAACAAATAAATACATTGAATTGCATAATTTTTAAGAAATATTTTTGAAATCTGAAAGATTTCTTTTTAAAATCTGCTGATTTAAAATTCAATATTTCAAGAAATTTTCTAAACTATTTTTGAACCAGAATTTTCCAAATACAATTTGTGTTATAAACATATTCACTAATTAATTTTAAACATAAACTCTACATGATTTTAATTTAATACAAAGAAACATACAACAGTCATTTGTCGTTCATTAATTAATTATAACATTTCTCAAATATTATTTTGGGTTTTGGGTTTAAAACTATAGTTTCTATCTTTTACTCTCCTCTAGCTTTGTCAATGTGTTATTTTTTCTATTAGTTATAATTTTCTAATAATATTTTATTAAATTATCAAAACAAAAAAAGAAGAAAAACCGTGTATACTAATTTTTATTATTAGCTTAAATACAATTTAACATTGTTTCGTTTTCGTTTATTGTTTTCTCTTTTTTATTATTATTACAATTATTATTTTATTTTTTTATTTAATAGGACTTTACACAATATTTAAAATTGTGTAGTAAAATGTTTAGTGTATTTTATTAAAAAAAAAACAAACAAAACCAACAAAAAACTGCAAAATGTATGTATAACTCTTAAATCAATGTGTATATTTACTTTTTTTACATAAGACAATTAGACAATAACAAATTTCAATTTGTTGTAAAACTTATTAAAAAAATTAATTAAAAAAATAAAACTTCTTTTTTATTAATTTGTAAAGTTTAAGGTTTGACATTAACTACGTAAGTTGGAAATTATTTTAGGGTAAGTTACAGCTATAGAAACTAAGTTTAATTTACATAAAAATTGTTCAGATCGGAAGGCAACAACATAAACTTCCACTTTAATAATTTCAATACCACAACGAAACTTAGAGTATCGGAATCGAGTATATTGCAACATATTTCGATAACGAAATTAAGCTAAAATGTGCTAAATTTCTGTTCAAATGCCATTATTTAAAAAATAAAAATTATGAAAAATGTTACATTATCACATTTGCGGTAATTCGGCCTGAGAACTAGAACTGAACTAGAACTGAACTAGAACTGAACTAGAACTGAACTAGAACTGAACTAACTGAACTAGAACTGAACTAGAACTGAACTAGAACTGAACTAGAACTGAACTAGAACTGAACTAGAACTGAACTAGAACTGAACTAGAACTGAACTAGAACTGAACTAGAACTGAACTAGAACTGAACTAGAACTGAACTAGAACTGAACTAGAACTGAACTAGAACTGAACTAGAACTGAACTAGAACTGAACTAGAACTGAACTAGAACTGAACTAGAACTGAACTAGAACTGAACTAGAACTGAACTAGAACTGAACTAGACTAGAACTGAACTAGAACTGAACTAGAACTGAACTAGAACTGAACTAGAACTGAACTAGAACTGAACTAGAACTGAACTAGAACTGAACTAGAACTGAACTAGAACTGAACTAGAACTGAACTAGAACTGAACTAGAACTGAACTAGAACTGAACTAGAACTGAACTAGAACTGAACTAGAACTGAACTAGAACTGAACTAGAACTGAACTATGAACTAGAACTGAACTAGAACTGAACTAGAACTGAACTAGAACTGAACTAGAACTGAACTAGAACTGAACTAGAACTGAACTAGAACTGAACTAGAACTGAACTAGAACTGAACTAGAACTGAACTAGAACTGAACTAGAACTGAACTAGAACTGAACTAGAACTGAACTAGAACTGAACTAGAACTGAACTAGAACTGAACTAGAACTGAACTAGAACTGAACTAGAACTGAACTAGAACTGAACTAGAACTGAACTAGAACTGAACTAGAACTGAACTAGAACTGAACTAGAACTGAACTAGAACTGAACTAGAACTGAACTAGAACTGAACTAGAACTGAACTAGAACTGAACTAGAACTGAACTAGAACTGAACTAGAACTGAACTAGAACTGAACTAGAACTGAACTAGAACTGAACTAGAACTGAACTAGAACTGAACTAGAACTGAACTAGAACTGAACTAGAACTGAACTAGAACTGAACTAGAACTGAACTAGAACTGAACTAGAACTGAACTAGAACTGAACTAGAACTGAACTAGAACTGAACTTGTGGTTAAAGGTAATTTTAAAGAATGAGATTCATTAAATTCGGCCCAAAGTTGTATGATCTTAGGCGTTGGAATTAGAGCTATAGTTTAAGGAGCTTACATGAGCATGATAACTTACACAAGATCGTAACAATGAAATTGCTGATCTACTCCATATTATTACTTATGATAGCATAGAAAGCTTACTTTTGGATGTTACTGATGTTAATGACATACTGAAAGAAATATGTTCTTATGTACTGTACATATATTTGAGGAACTCTATTTTTTGGAGATCTGTTGACAAAAAGGAATTTAACAAAATAAAATATCAAATATATTTTATAAAACGATTAATAAAATAAAACCTACGAAATGCCACCGAAAAAATCTGCTGCTGAAAATGGAAAAAAGGGTAAAAAAGATAAAAAGAAGAAGGAAGCAGAAACCGAGCCCGAGCCACCAATACAAGATTCTTTAATGTCGGTGGTTGAAAAAGATTTAGATTTAATAAAAGATCTAAATGAGGAATTTTTCGCCAGAGGTAATAAGGTAATATAATAATGAAACCCTATTGTAAGCCCCACTTGATTATATCAAATAATATACAGATCATACAAATGTTAATGGAAAGAGGACGCACTTTTGAGGCTTCCAAAATTAAACAATATACCGATATAATATTCAAATTACATCGCAAGTATGTGGAGGAAGTTAAGGAAAATGAAGAGCTTAAGCCGCAAGTGGCAAAAGCGGATACAAAATTAAGAATAGCCTTGGAATTGACCGCCAATTCGGAAGAGGCCATGCAGCATTTAAAAAAGGCTTTAAGTAATACAATAAATAAATTTTATAAAACATACATTTGGTATAAATTTTGAAAATTTAGGTGATGCCTGGCATGAATCCGATGCTGCTTTAACACGCGAACAGGAAATACAAGAAAAATTCCAGGAAGTTCTGATGAAATGTGAAAATTTTGAAAATAAAGAAACTAAACAAGATGAAAATGCCGAGTAATTGTGCTTTATATTTAAATTTATTTGTAACTTATTATCCATATTCCTATTTTAAGATTTGGCCATTTATCGAAATATAAAAATATTATATTACGCGAACGTGATCGCATTAATGGCGAGGTCATCGATTTGGAGAAGCGTTTACAATTGCAACGTTATTATTCCGAGAGTTTAGAATATATTATACATAATCATGAGGATAGTATTAATAAAATGGGCACTCGTGTTAGAGTCATAGATGCTGAAAAACAAAATTTGGATACAAAAGTTCGAACATTGATTAATAATTTGGAAGATCAAAAGGATATGAATAATAAGACTTTAATTAAATTGGAATCGACTTTAAGAGAGGTAAGTGTGACTGATTTGAATAGAGGGATTTCTATATGAGAAAGTTGTTTTGCTTTAGATTGAAGATCGCCTGTTTTGTTCCTCGCTTAGTGATCTTCTAAAGTTATGAGAGATCACCAAACGTGTGATTAATATTGTAATGTAGTTGTTTAATACCGATATGTAGTAATGTTCTATAAAGATTCGACTCTTTATTTGGATATTCGTTACATAACTAAAACCCGATTCTGTACAAAAAAACGATTATTCACTTATAATAAGAATTCGATTTTACACTAAATAACCATTTTTATTTTTAACCAACTAACTAAAGTAAAAGAGATCACTAGGCGTATGATCAATATTCCTATTTAAATATAAAGTTCTAAAAAAATCAATCTTGTGAGGATCGTGGTTAGATCACAACTTTGAGAACATTTTATCAATTATATTTTGCCATTCTTTCTCTTTTTAGCTAAATGATACCCACTCCAAATTAGCCAAGAAAACCGCGGAGTATGATCGTTTAAAATTAGTAGCCGAAAAGTTAAAAAACGACAATTCACTACATCTCAAACAGCTGGCAAAATACGAAGATGATATAGAAGTTTTACACAAAGAACAAAAAGAAAGCGAGGAACTAATTAGAAGTTTGCGTTTAGAGGATAAAGTCAAATGTAACACAATCACTCAGCTAAATAATAAATACAAAAAGTCGGTACAAGATCATAGTGCAGTTTCCTCGAAACTCTACAAAATTAATCGTATAAATAATGGTTTAAATGAGGATATCGTAAGACTTAAGTGGGTTTGAAATAATATAAAACTAATTACAAAATATTAAATTATAACTCTGTTTTAGAAATCAAACTAATTCTTTGGAAAAGGATCTTTTAAATTCAGCTCAAAAGTTTGATGATCTTCGTCGTTTAAAGGATAATATACAAAGAGAGCGTGATAACTTGCGCAGTGATATTGTTAAATTGAATAATCAAATTGCCGATCTGCGTCATACTATTATGATGCAGAGCAATACTATTGATAGTTTACATTTGGATATTAATAAATTAAATGTTAAATTGGATGAGGCTAAAATAAATATAGCCAAAGCAGAAAAGGAAAGAGATGAAATGGCTCAGGAAGTAGAGACTTTGCATGAAAAGATTGAATACTATCAGGGTAAGTTAAAAAATCATTTGGCATCAGATCAAATTAGTTTTTTCTATCATTAATTTAAAACTGCCTCCATTTTTTACAGATCAAATTCAACTAAAAACCGATCAAGTCACTGATTTAAGCGAAAAACTGCAACAAAAGCAATTTCAATTAATAAACATGAAAAAACAACTGGAGACGGTACATTCGGAAAAAATGATCTTACAAAGATCTTTAGAAACCTGTACGCAAGAAAGAGATAATTTCCGTTTACTTCAAACTGTAAGAAAGACTTATAAAATTGTAAATTTAAATATTTTTGTTAAAAAATTGCTTTCCTCCCCGTCCAGAAAACCACCCATCAAATCACCCAGTTAACAAATGAAATTTCCGCCAATCAAAATAAAATCAATTCTTTAAATTTGCGCATTGAACGCTTGAATAATGATAAAAAAGAACTGCAATCCGAATTGAAAAATACCGAAAATGTTTTGGCGAGTGTGCGCAAGGATTTGAAAGAAATGAAATTGAAAAATGAAAATCTTCTAAAAACCATATCGGATGATGAATTGAAATTTATGAAAATATCACAAGATTTAGATGAAACTAGAAAGGAAAAGAATTTAATTGGACTACAAATGGTGCGGAGAAATGATGAGATTGTTCTGCTCAAAGAGAAACTATGTATAACACAAACGGCTTTAGATCAAGGTGGGAAAATATATTGAAACTAAAAAGACTACTGCTATAGAATTTTTCTGCTTTTCAGGACAAACTCAATATAACCAAAGAATTGAAGATATACGTCTTCTTAAACTGGAAATTACCAATTTACAAACTGAACGTGAATGTTTGTCACGTGCTTTGAAAAGTACGGCTAATATGCGAGAGGAAATCATACGTTTGCAAAGATCTCTAAATCAAGAACGTGTTAGAGTGCGTTCCCTAACGGAAGATGCTAAAACTCCTACGGGTGTTCATCGCTGGCGTATTTTGAAGGGTCAAGATCCTAATAAATTTGAATTGTTGGCTAAAGTACAAATGTTGCAAAGGTGAGAGAGTTGTTAAAATAGAATTATAAATTATAGATATTTCATAATCTTGAAAAGAAATTTATCATATCTATTATCAAGGTTTTGAAACTTCTCCAGTCTAATCTTATGTTATGGCTGCTTTAGTGTCTATATTTGAATAACTTGCTCACGACCTTATTACTTTGCATATTTGTTTCAAATTATGGTTGCTTTAGTGTCTATATTTGAATAACTTGCTCACGACCTTATTACTCTGCATATTTGTTTCAAAAATTGTTATTCGAATAATTTTAAACACGAATAATTGCCAACCCTACTATTTATTCTTAAAATTAATAAAATTATAATCTTTAATGCTTTTTTTCCCCATTTTTTAGACGCACTTTAAAACAAGAAATTGAAAAAACCAATCTGCAACGTCAATTGGAGGAGTCGCACAAAGTTTCGGAAACTTTAAAGAGAATCGTCGAAAATATGCCAACTACAAAAGTTAAACAGAAATTGGTGGAAACGCAAGTAAGTGTATTTTGAATAAAATTACAAATCCGGAAAAAAAGGTATCCCACTGACGTACGAAATTAGTAAAATGTCGGATTGTCGAAAATAAAGGGAACAAATATCTAGACGTTTAGTCCAATTGTAATTAAAAGACATTAGGAGATATTAGCTAACAGACAAAATTGGATAGAAACTGGCGATCCGAGATTTGCTGGTAGATATTAATACGAAACTTTCTAACCGATGTGGGATAGTAACTATCACCGATATGTAAAATATATGCAGCTCCTTTATCTTTTTCTCATTCAATCCTAAAAACGGCACAATAGTTTGAATTACTTTTTCTATCTCATTTCTCCTCCTCGCAGCGCATCAATAAACGACAACTCAAAAAACTTAAAGCTCTCAATGCTGAATTGGCCATAGATGAAATTGAGCTCAAGGCCCGTGAATGTATAATAGAAGAATTTAAGGCTACACTGAAATTAACCAAACAACAATTGTGTGGTGCTGGTGATGTGAGCACAGTTAATACCAGCAGACCGGAAATTAACGATTATACAAGTCAAGAAAATTATATGGATTGTGTATTTAGCGCTTCAGGGAATTCGCAAAAAAGTGAAGCCAATCTAGGGGATTTAAAAGATAAAGAAATAGATGAAAAGCCCATCGATAAATAAATAGAAAATTTGGATATTTTTCAAGGTTTTTTTAATAAAAATATGTTTTATTTTTCATTAAAATTAAATTCCATTTGAGGTTTTTATGGTATTATTAAAAGTGACCTGTAGCTGAGGTGGTGCTGACAGACATTGAACCTGCATTTGCATAATGGCTTGTCTCTCCTCTAAAAGTCTTTGTTTTGTTTTACGCTCTTGCAGCAATTGATTCTTGACTTTGCAAAGATTTGTTTTCAAATCTTGAACTTCAATAGCATTCGATTTCTCCTCAATAGATTTGGTGACAATTTCGGCTTTGAGAGCTTTAAGTTTGCGATTTTTGCGTGTAAGGGTGGCCTAGGAAAGGCAAGAGAAATGTTATATTATAGAAATATTTGGTAAAATTTGCTATTACATACCTTAACTTCATTTAATTCAGCCTTGATTTTAATACTGGGTAACTTAACAATAAACTCCTTTAAGGTATTATATAGCCTTTGCGATTCTTTTAAAGCTCTTTCCTGCTCCAAACTGGCAACATTGTAATTTAACAGTTGTCTGCAAAAGTTTAAAATTTTTCCATTAACTCTACTTTAAAATTAATATTTTTCTTTATACTCACTTTCTTAACATTTGTATTCTATTTATAAGATCACTTTTCTCTGGATCCTTTCCCCTTAAATTACGCCAACGGTGTATATTCATGGGCGTCATCATTTCCTCCTGCAAAGCCCGTGCCTTAATTCTTTCCTGATTTAACATTCTATGCATTTGTAGCATTTCATGTCTTAAATCGGCTGCATTTTCACGATCCTTACGCAATACATTTCTCTCGGTTACTAGATTTTTTATTTCAGTTCTCATTAGTTTCATATCATCCCGATTTTGAGAGAATTCAGCTTGCAGCTGATCATGGGATCTTTGTAAATTTTCCAATTCCACCTTGAGTTGATTATATTGTTCTTCCTTTTTGGTGAGTGCAGAACACACGGAGTTTTTCTCATTGATCATGTTGTCTAGATCTCTCTTGAGGCTTTGCATTTTTTTCTCTTCATCCTGCTGAGCCTTGCAAAAGGTGTCATTCTCTTTACGTTTCTCATACAGTTCAGCTTTTGTTTGCTGTTGGCTAAGTTGGGCATTGCGTAGATCATTTTTGAGCAATCTACGTTCTTTTTCCATTTTATCGATTTGTAGTTGTAATTTGCCAATTTCACCA
This sequence comes from Lucilia sericata, assembly GCF_015586225.1. Taxonomy (NCBI): domain Eukaryota; kingdom Metazoa; phylum Arthropoda; class Insecta; order Diptera; family Calliphoridae; genus Lucilia; species Lucilia sericata. Next base: position 127,930 of record NW_023994755.1, read on the forward strand.
TCTCTATAGCTAACTTTGCCTTTGAGAGTTTCAATGCTGGTTTGTAGATTCTCAATGGAAAATTTCAATTTGATTTTGTCTTCATTTAAAGTTTGTATAGTGCGCAGATGTGCATTGCTTTCATTAATGATGACATCGTGTTGTGTCTTCAATTTGGCATATTGGGATTCCAGATCACTAATAGTGCGTTTTAGTTCCAATTCATAAGATTCCTTTAAATGGATTTTGTCTGTGAATGAAATTTAATTTAATTGGAGTAAAAATAAAATTAGTTCCAGCTTACTTTGCAATGCGTCCATTTTGTCTAGTAAATTTTGTATATCATCTAGTTTTTTGTTTTTCTCCATATTAATTTGCGTTATCTCCTCTTTTAGTTTTTTATATTTTCTCTCTTCTAAGAGTAGTGAGTCTTTAAGGGAACGTATTTCATGTTGTGTCTCCTGTATCACTTGTCTTAGCTCTTCAGTTTGTTTTTGCTCTAGCAGAAAGTCACTTTTTAAGGCATCTCTTTCCTTAATAAGATTATTATTGTTCCTCTCATATTGTTGCACCACACGGCGCATGGCTTCAAATTCTTTATCCTGGGTATTTAGCTGGGTCCTTTAGGAATACAAGAGTTAATAACTTCTATTATAAGACAAACACATTTTTAATTTAACTCACTTTAGTCTTAAATTCTCTTGTTCAAACTCTTTGCGAGTTTCTTCCAAAGTACAGTATTTCCTGGAGGCACTATCCTGTAGTTTGGCCAATTTGGCATTCTCCTGTTTCCATTTTATAATTTCATCTTCTCTTATCTGTTTAATGAGAGTTTTATCAAAGTATTTTTCACATTTTATATTTCTTACTCATTTTACCTTTAATATATTTAATTTTTGCGTTAAATCTCTTTTATTTTTATCTCTCTCTTGTGCAGCATATTCCAGGTCCACTGTTATTTTGGCTAATTTATTGCAGGTGGCATTGTGTTGGGTATTCAAATGTTCCATATTGGTTTTCAAAGATAATATCTGTAGATTTTGTCTTACTTTCATTTTGGTTAATTTTTCGTATTGCTGCTTCAAGAGAGAAATCTGTTCGGTATATTTCAATTCATCGGATTTCAATTGATTTAAGTCTTTTGTTAGGGTATCTATGCGTTTTTTACTATTGAAAGCCTCGGTAGAAGTTTCCTGTAATCAAGAGAATAGAATTTAATCATTTTGTATCGATTTCATTTTGTTTAGGAATCAAGAGAGGTAAAGAGGCATATGGCGCTCTTTGCCCTTATCACTTTTAATCTAATTCTTTTCACTTACATCTAAAACTTTAATTAAGTTTTTATTTTTCTCCTCTAGAGTTTGATTCATGGTCTCTAATTCGGTGGTATAATTACGTTGCATTTGCAGACGTTTATTAAGATCTCGTATTTCAGCTTTAAGATTCTCTTTCTCTTTATTTTCATCTCGCCGGCTGTAAAATGATCATTGATCGTTATTATTTGGCTAATTGTTAATTTAACATTATTTACTCACTGTTTTAAACTGGCTCGAGTATCACTTAAAGACTTAATCGTATGCAACTGCTCTTCTACCGTTTCCTTAAGTTTGACCAATTCGTCTTGGGCTGTTTGTTCGCGTATGTGAGCAGCATCTTTTTGACGCCAGGCACTCTCTAGAAATTAGTAAATATGTTTATGTTAATAACAAATTTTGTTTAAGATATATACTTTGTAGATCATTTATATAACAATTGAGGACAATTAAAGGATTAATAAGGGATCAAAATTAAAATGTTCCTAATTCAATTTCAAAAATTTTGGAATATAGTTGTAAAACCCACCTATAACTTCTCTCAATTGAGCAATTGTATCCTGATCCAATTGAGTCATTTTGTGAGCATCAGACAATTGACTCCTTAATTTACTCAACTCCTGGTCTAAATCTTCACATTTTGATTTCTCCAATTTTAAATTACATTTAAAACGATTACTGCAAATCATTAAACGTTGCACGTTATCGGCATTTTGTTGAGAATCTTTTTGACGCAGAACTTTGGTGATCTGGAAAAAAAAATTTTTTAGAATCGCAAAAATATCGAATATTGTATTGTTTAAATCCTACCTCTGGTATTTTATTTAATAAATCCTTATAAAATTGTTCATCAAAATCATCGGGTACTAAAGGTTCATCTTCAGAAGCAGAACCCTTAGAATGAACACTTTCATCCATGTTTTTTTTTTTACTTTAATCTTAAATTGTTAATTAAGTTTTTATTATTTAACAATTATGGCGTTAATTGTTTGTGTATTTCCTGATTTAATAAAAAAAATTATGTGTTTTATGGTTTTGCTACAAAATATTGACTTAATATTTATGCCACAAATTATCTAAGCAACGCGTTGCAATGTTGAACAAAGAGAGTTAGTTCATGTTTTTATAAACAATGAGTGTTGTGGCATAAAAAGAGAAGCAAGTTTGTTGCAAGTTTATAATAAAACTGTGTAAGTTATTATGCATTAAAAAAATGTGTTGTGTCTTTTGTGTGTTACTATTTGGTAACATAACTTAGCTCCATAGTGTAGACCAGGTATAGGTCGAAATATCTTGTAAGTACGGGAAATTTCTTTAGTAGTAGCAACTAGTGCGTGAATAGCGTTACATTAAAGTCGTTGTTGATTTTACAACATTGTTACCATGGTTGTAAGGTGCATGCTTGGGTGATTTGTTGTTTAATAACTTAAATACTCTCACTCAGCGTTGTCAACTATTTTATACCAAAACGCGCTGTCCATTTACTCAAAACGCGCTAAAAAGCACTAAAATTAAATGTAAATATAAGGCCACTAAATATATAGTACTAGTGTAACCTGGGTGTCTCGCTACCCAATGAAAATTAAGTATAAAATTTTTATTACTTTTATAGTTAAGTACTAAGTACCAAAAATCTCCCTTTTATAAATTCTCATTTTATAAGAACCGTGTGTCATTTGTTTCAGATACCCACTGTAGAAACTTTAAAACGTTTGATTCTTGTGCGGATTCTTATTCAGTCAGAATTCTGCATGTTCAATATTTGAAGCACAATAAAGTTTAAATTTACCCTTTTCCCCCGTGGATCCGCTCCTGTGTATGTATATCACATATAAAACTCAAACGACTCAAACCTGCATTCATTTGTTCCAGAAAAATTTGGTCCTATATAGGTCCTAGTTCCAATAGTTTATTTTGTGTGAGTAAATTAAATATTTTTTCAAATTTTATAAAAATTGGCTCAATGAGTTTGAATAAAATTATATTTCCCGTATTCCCCTTTTTGGTACTTTTTTCTTCCCAATGAAATAGAAACTATTTTGTTTTCATAAATATTACAGAGTTAGTCCGTAATTTAATAGGTATACGTCAATAAATCGAAAAAGTTTTTTTAATGTGCTAAAAAAGTACAAAAAATACAGTTTTCTCTATTTTACACCCAAAAAGGACTGCATTTTAAAAAAAGTACGAAATAGCTGTCTCATAATTTTGGAAGATATGTCCAAAACATTTAAAAAATTTTGATTATGTTTATTAGTTAAAAAGTTATAAAGTACCAGAAAAGGTACCAAAATCACCTTTGTTACTCATTTTTACCACTTAAGAGTACGAATTTCAAAAAATTACCAGACACCCATCTACTCATTTTAAGAGTAGATATAGGTGCATTTTTTGTATCACTAATATTATGTAAGATAAGTAAGAAAACCATTTCCAAAAATCCCTCCTTAGTGGATCTACATAACCACACACACATCCACTGTTAAAATTTCATGACTCTATGTTCAGCCGTTTGGTCTGTGCGATGATGAATCAGTCAGTCAGTAACGCGACTCTTTTATATATATATATATATATAGATTTACCTAAAATTTTTTATTAAAAATTGCTCGATATTTGAAAGTTAGATTCAGGAACGAAATTTTAAAAAAATCCAAAGCATGCCATTAATTAAGGTTAATACAAATATGTATGTTCGATTTTCTTATTCAATAACTCTTCCTACCATCTCAAGATCTCAATAACTAGTCAAAGCGATTTTTGCAAAATTTCCCATAATAAATTTGCATTTAAAACCTTCATGTCCAAAAATACCAAGAGGCAAAACTTTGTGAAAAAATAAGTCGTCAAGGAATTGTTTCCTTCGCAGCGAAATTATCAAAAAAAAAAAACAACATTTTGAATTTTGTATATAATTTTATAATCAATTCACGAAATTAATTTTCCCTTCGAAGAGAATGAAAATTTAAAGAGAACACAAATTTATCTTCTATTGGTGAATATTTCTTATTTTAGTTTTTTAATTATTTATGTAACTACTGTCCAAAATTATTCTGTTTATCTATATTGCTCCACTAGAGTAATTTTAAGTTATTAAAAAGATTTTTCATATCTTCAAAAACAAAATAGGTAAAACGCGCTGATTCAGCGCCTTTTTCCAAAAAAGCGCTAAGAGTAAAAAATGCGAATTTTGTGTTGTTAAAAGGCGCTAAATCTAGCGCCAAAAGCGCTAAATTGGCAACGCTGCACTCACTGATAGTTGCGAGTTGTTAATATGGAATTGTTAGATATTTGAAGGAATTTAAACTTTTTATTTTTGGTTTCATTATAAAATTTTTAGATTGCTGCTTCCAGAGAGAAATCTGTTCGGTGTATTTCAATTCATCGGATATCAATTTATTTATCTTCCTTTATGATATCTCTGCGTTTTTGAAGCCTTGGTGGAAGTTTTCTGTAATCAATAGTAAGAAACGATCCGTTTTTGATCATTAGTTTTTGCATTTTATAAGTTAGTATTCTTTACCCACTGCTTCTAACTTCTATACATAATCCTGATTTTATTGGTAAATTTATGTCCCATTACAAAATAGTGTTGATTTCAATTGTGATTTCAATCGAGATAAATATTAAATTCTATTGCAAATCAATTCTAATGATAAATTTTAAAATAGGTAATTTTTTTAATTTTTCCATAATAATTCTTATTAATTTTCAAGTTTTGCTTCTTTTAAAATTCTGCTAATTTGTGTTGTCTAATGTTTTTTTTTGCTATTTATAATTTGTTTTTGCATTTCCCCAATATTGTTATTAATATTTTTATGTTTTTCATTTTATAGTATTTTTGCACCGGTTTTCGTTTCTTCTTCTTCATCTTTCAATCATTTTGCATTTACCCCACTCACATCCAGCAAACACACAAACATACAAAGTTATGTTGGCTATGCATGAGCAACAACATGAAGACTGTTTCTTACATTGTTATTGTTGTTATAGTTGTTGCATGTAGTAGATACATTTCACTTTGGTATCTTTCTTCTTTCTTTCTTTCGTTTTCGTTTAATGTTGTTGGTGTTGTTAGTATTGCATTGACTTGTAACTTCACTTCACTTGCCTTGGCTTTAGTTTTCGTTTTCGCTTTTTCTTTAGCTTTGGCTCTGTCTCTGGCTTTTGATCATCATCACTTTCAGTTTCATTTTCCATTTGTTACATTTCGCGTCGTCAAATTTCGTTTAATACGTAGAAAAATCGTAGAAATAAAATAAAATAAATAAAATTTATTAACAAATTCATTGTTATAAATAAATTGTTTATTAAATAAACAAAAAATAAATAAGATTTATTTCTTTTAAGTTAAATTTTCTAAAAGAAAGGAAAAAATCTTAGTTAAAGAGTAGCTTCAATCAGTGTTTGTGTTTTGGTGTGTGTTTATATCTATTGCCTTTTTATAAATAAATAAAAAAGAGTTTAAAAGCAAAGAATAAATAAAGTTGTTAGTGTTGTTTGTTGTAATATTTGTTAATTAAACAAATTGAAATAATCAAAAGTAAAACAGAATAATAATAATGGCCCGTAGGAAAGTTTCTTTAACGTTGTCGTCTTCATCGTTGGCTTTGTCCAAACAGCAGCAACCGTCTACACTGGATATTGAGAAAATTAAACGCCATTTTAGTTGGTCTGATTGTGAGACAATGTAAGTTTATTGAACTCTTTCTTTTTGTTATTATGTATTTTTTTATTTAATATTTATTATTTTTACTCTTTTTATAATTTTTACTTAATTTTTACATATAAATTTAACGCTTTTTATGTTTCAATAATTTGTTTCTGTGTTTTAATTAATGTTTATTGAATTCATGGGCATTATAAATTAGTTATTGAATTTGTAACATCATTTAAATTTTTATTTGAAGAGCTACTTTTTAACCTCAAAGTGGGAGGGAGTTTGTTTACATTTTATAGCTAGTAGCATTGTTCAGTGATGCCAACTATTTAAAGCTAAAAATCGCTGACAAATCGAGTAAGTAACCCAGGGTGTACTGAACACAAGGTGACATTAGCCCGGCTGATCATTGTTTACAGTTTTTTACACATAGACTTGTATACAGACTTGAATCGTACGATTGTCAAACTTCATAATAAAATTGACAATCGTACGTTTGCTCTCAAATACTACCAAGTATAAATTATGCCTGTAGCTCTCTTCCAATCTCAGTTGTTGCAGTTCTTCGTTATTCCTGACATGCTTGTCCTCTGGGTTTCCATTTACGATTGTGCATCCGAAAAGTAAATATCGAGAAGTCTATCATAAATATTTACTCATTTGCATTCACTCCCCGTTCCAACTTAGATGACACTTTGTTGAAATTATATTTGTACCAGGACATTCGTGAAATTGAAATTGACCGCCATTGTTGAACTATATAGGAACGGTACTCGACAGCTCAGATAATTCATGATCCATTTCTTTATATTGTTGGACATTATGGATAAAATTACTACAGAAGTGCTATGGGGCTTTAAACTTATGAGATCTGAAGTCGCTAAATGTTGTGGATGTTCTGTGTTTATTGCTCCTCCATCATAACGGCTAGATGCTGTTAGGTGGCATGATTGTAGGGGGAATGCCTCAAAAGTATGCACGATAACTAGAAGGAGATATGATATCAACTTGTAGAAGCTTCAAGTTGGGTATGACACTTGTTTACAACAAGTTTTGTAGTATTGATGCATCTGCAATTTCAGAAGAGTTCTGGGGTAAGGTGTGGTAGAGACTAAAAGTTTGCGAATAACACTTCTTAACTTTGTCTCTCACTGGCTGTTAATGATACACCAAAGTCTAGAAGTCACATTCGTTTCCACGACAATTGAATCTTCGCTTCGAAACGACCCGAGTCATGCTCGACCAAAGATTGTCAACCCACCGACAGCTGTATCAACCGGAAGTTTTTCCCCACAGTCGAACTTTTACAACAACAAGTCTCACATAAGAATCCTGGCCAACTAGCCAAATAAACACTCTGCATTTGGTGGAATTAGTAGAGTCTATATATCATGAGCTGATACGTATAGAGAACTTGTACCGAACCCAATTAATTCATTCCATTCGAAACAGAAATATTTATACCCTACACCACTTTAGTTTGTGCTGATGTTTGTAACGCACACTAATATTGGTCCTATACCCACCTTAAAGTATACCAATCTGAATCTGAATCATTTTCTGAGTCGATTTAGCTATGTCCGTCCGTCTGTCCGTCCGTCCATGTAAACCTTGTAATCGAACTACAGGTCGCAATTTTGGAGATAATTCAATGAAATTTGGCACATGATCTTTTATGGTACCGTAGACGAAGCCTGTTTAAAATGGTTTACATCGGTCCATTATTTCACCTAGCCCCCATACAACTGAACCCCTCGAATAGGGCTTTTAAAATTTGTAATCAAACTACATGTCGCAATTTTGGAGATAATTCAATGAAATTTGGCACATGATCTTGAATGGTATCGTAGACGAAGCATACTGAAAATGGTTAACATCGGTCCATTATTTCACCTAGCCCCCATACAACTGAACCACCGAATAGGGCTTTTAAAATTTGTAATCAAACTACAGGTCGCAATTTTGGAGATAATTCAATGAAATTTGGCACATGATCTTTTATGGTACCGTAGACGAAGCCTATTGAAAATGGTTACCATCGATCCATTATTTCACCTAGCCCCCATATAACTGAACCCGCCGAATAGGGCTTTTAAGTTCATAATTATGTTTAATATACTCATATCTCGACAAAAAGCTGCAATAACCAAGTTGTATACAAGACTTGATGACCCCCACGAATTCCATAATAATAGGTTCTCATATGACCCTAGCCCCTATGAAAAGCCCCCATCAAAATTTCACTTAAATGTCCACAATTTTATTCAACAATATACGGCTTAAGTATGTATATCTAAGACAAGGTACAATTCAACTTAAATGCTTTATTATGGCAACTAAATCACATTATATTTTTGTCAAAGGTGTAGGGTATTATATGGTCGGCCTCGCCCGACTATAATTTCTTACTTGTTTTATTCTAACAACGCTTTGAAAAATCTGTTAAAATTTATTTATTGGTTGAGAAGTTTTACCACACCCGTCCTACAATTCACAGTTCAATTTACCTCCGATACATTCTTTTTCTCTATCTTTATACATAATTACTTTAATTAACATTTGATTTCTTTATTTCAACTCATTAAAACGTTTAATGTACTAGAGAATGAGAATAAAATAAACATTATAATAAACTAAAATTTAATTATATTGCTATTAAGAAGTTTAACTTCTTACACATCTTCCTTGTTATTGTTTTCGACAATTAAAAGTAATTTTACAAAAAGCTTTACATTCCGAAATTAATTATGGAATTTTTTTTGTAAAAACACTGAAAACACCTTTAAATAATTATGTTAATTTCCGCCTTAATAAACTAGATTTGATGGTTACTTTTTTAAATTTAATTGTTAAATACAAAATGGTCCATAATTACTGATGATCAATGAAGTACGATCTGAGTGAGGTAAGATCATACATAGAAAAATTAACTGCTTTAGAAGTAGGATTCTCGTTTCTTATGCACCCTAATGGTTCAATATTTGGCCTACATTACCAAAACGGCGATTACTCATATTATTTGTTAATTAGCACAAAACTCAAAAAAAAACCCTGATCGTTAAATATGAGTTCAAATTTTAAGAATTTTCTTCTAAGTACATTTGTACTCAATGACACATTTTTATCTAAATGACTCAGAATTTGTTATTGTTTATGATTTTTTGTTTAATTATTGAGTGTTTTTATTTGTTTATATTTAGCATCCACTAAAAATAAGTAACTATAACTATATGTGTATCTTATCTATTCACTCCACTCGAAGTTTAAGTAGTAGAACAAAGTCGGGCGGTCTTAGTCAATGGTAATAACACACAAACATTTGAAAATGAATTTACCCTACAAGCCAAACGACGACATAAAATGCTTTTTAAGTCTTTGTAATGATGTCGATGGAGAGTCATTGTCGTTTATGGTCCTATTGAAAATCGGTCCATGATATACTAGATATTATTATTGTTATTGACTACTCTATGCATTAGTCTATTTACAAGTTATTAGCTAATTTATGGACTAACCTATTGACTGGTCTATTGATAACCCTATGGACTAGTTGATTGACAATGGGCAAGTCTATTGGTTACTTTATGGAGTAATCTCTTGACTGGTAAACTGATTTCACTGTGGACTAATCGATTGACTATTCTATAGACAAGTTTATTGTTTACTTTGTGATCTAATCTATTGACACTTGATTACCCTATGGACTAATCGATTGACTAGCATATGGTCTAGACTATTGACTATTCTATGGACAAGGTTATTGACAAGTTTATTAACTACTGTATAGATTAATATTGAGAATAGTTTATGGACTAGTCAATTGAATATTCTATTGACTAGTCTATGGTCTAATCTTAAGACTTGTATATAAACCTCGTGCTAGTCTATTGACTAGTTTATGGACAAGTCTATAGAGTCATGGGGGTACAGCGGTATTTTTCGATGTGAAAAAGTACCGATAAAAGTACAATAGTACAGAATTTGGTAAGGTATGGACCTTACTCGGACATCTTTTGTCTGAGTCTGATCATCGTAATATAAGTCTGCACATGTGAAGATAGGTTCATAATCGACTCAAGCCCTAAAGATATTGCTGTTGTCCGATCTAAAATTTCTAAGTCTAAGTAGAAAGAATAATGTTCAAAACATATTTAGATCCGAAGAAATACACTTAGGCCACTATCAGGCCACTCGGACATCTTTTGTCTGAGTCTGATCATCGTTATATAAGTCTGCACATGTGAAGATAGGTTCATAATCGACTCAAGCCCTAAAGATATTGCTGTTGTCCGACCTAAAATTTTTAAGTCTAAATAGAAAATATAATGTTCAAAACATAGCTGTAAAATTTCGATTACGATTAATAATCAATTAAATTATTTTTCAAAAATAATCGTAATGATTAAATGTATGATTATTAATTGATTACGATTAAAATTAATCTAAAAATAATCAGGATTAATTAAAATTAATGAAAATAATCAAAAATAATCAAAATTAATCAAATAATTAATTTGACTATTTTCAAGAATTAATTTTGATTATTTTTGATTAATTTCAATATATTTAGTATAATTTCTTTTTTACATTAAGTGTAATGGAAAACAATTTTTCAAGTTATGACACTATTCAATTATATGAATGTTTTATTGAAAACAATAAATTTATCAAGTTTATTTCTATTGAAAACGGAAAAAATAATTACATTTTTCTTAGAGTTTTTTTGGAGGAAATTATACTATATATATGGAAAATAATCAAAATTAATCCTAGAAAATAATCAACTAATTTTTTGATTAATTTTGATTATTTTTGATTATTTTCATTAATTTCAATTAATCTCTGATTATTTTTAGATTATTTTTAATCGTAATCAATAATTAATTAAAAAAATTCAAAATAATCGTTAATTAATCATTAATTTTACTTTTTTAATAAAAAATAATCTAATTAATAATGATTACGATTATTAATCATTATTTTACAGCTATGGTTCAAAACATAGTTAGATCCGAAGAAATGCACTTAGGCCACTATCAGGCCTGTTATGCGCTCTTTTACCAGTGTCTCAGGTGGAAATCGAACCCACGGTAACCTAACGGAGGCCTCACTTTGACAACATAAGTTCGTTTTTTTAAATCCCTTTGTATGATATTTCTTATTCGCCTAAGTCCTGTTTTTTTTTCTCATAAACTAATGACTAACCTGGTATTGAAATTCTAAAACAAGGGCTATTTGAACAATTAAATTTATTAATTATAGCCACTTTAGTATTTAATTACTAATTGATTTCCTTATAGATAAGAAAACTTTAAATAATATTTTTTAAATTTTATAAAAGATTTATTTATAATAAATAAACAATATTGTCATTAATTGTAAATGATGCGTGTAACAATTAAGTCGTAAAAAAAATTTTAAATATAATTACAATAAAAGTTTATTAGTAACAAACATTTTTTGTGTTAAAAAATACAGTTTTGAAATTGTGAGAAGTTTTAAATATAAATATTTAAAAATAATACTAAATCCTACAAAAACATTTAGTGTAATTTAAGACTTTTTAAAAAATAATAAAAGTGTTTTAAACCAAACTTTATAACATGGATACGATTTCTATATGGTGAGTTTTAGTTTTGTTTAAGAAATTAATCAATTTAGAAACATATTGGATTAATTCAATAATTCCGGATATAAACACAGTAAATCGAGAGATTTCAATATTATCATATTGCAACATTTCTATAGTATTGACTTCTTAATGAATCTCTGATTATGGCAACAGGAAGTTAGTACTGTTATAAAAAGTTTTCTGTCTGACAGTTTATCAAGAAACTCAGAAACTATAAATAATTTAACAAAATAACCGATAATGATTTTTACTCTTAAAATAATTAAATTTTTTTATTTATATATTTAAAATTTATTATAATTATTTAAAACAATTAATTTATAAATATTTACTTTAATAACTGTCAATATTCCATTTTAATTTATGCTTTAATTGATTAGTTTAATTTTAATAAATTTCATTTAAAAATATCGATCCATATTTCATGGCAATTTCAAAAATCCCCAATAAAACTAAAATAACAACAATTTACTAGACCAATAATGAACAATTAAAAACGCACTGCTGCTCGGTCAGCACCTGTTAATGACATCAAAACAACGACATGTCGTTGTCGTCGTCGTCTTAACCTCGAGAGTCAATAATTACAATGATTGCACAAAAATTCGCTTGAAAATTATAAACAACAAGAAAATCAATATTACAACAACTACAACAGCATTATACTCAATAGTATTATTAACAAAAGTACAGCAACAATAATAACAATTCAGAAACTGATATTTGATTGACCACTTAAAAATTAAATAACTTCTTTAATGGAATTCTGGCAGAAATATGTATAAAATGGAGAAAAATAAAATTGTACAAAAAAAATTTTTATGCACACGTAAATAATGTAAGCGTGTAAAGAGTGTTGCCAGATGTTTAAGAAAAGGGACAGGTTTTCTCTATAAAAAGAGATTATCGTAATTATACCCTATAGCACTATATTGTGCGCACGCTACAGGTTGCAATTTTTAAAATAATGTGAAGAAATTTGACACATGCTTTTTTTTCTTGCCCCAAGGACGAAGCCTATTGAAATGGTTGAAAGCGGTCTATTGTTTCCCTAGCCCCCATATAACCGTAGCCCTCGAATAGGGGTGAAATGTTCTAGTGTAAGTAAGTCTGAATGTTACTGCCGATTTTCGTAATGAGAGGGCCTTTTTCAACAGTAGCCTTCAGAAAATTACTCATAAGTCAAAAGTTTACCTATAAACACTAGTATCATGATAATATTCTGCTGAAATATGTAAGTTTAGGATTTTAAAATGTTTCAATCCGCCTAGTTATTTATTTATTTAGTTAGTTAGTTAGTTAGTTAGTTAGTTAGCTAGTTAGTTAGTTAGTTAGTTAGTTAGTTAGTTAGTTAGTTAGTTAGTTAGTTAGATAGTTAGTTAGTTAGTTAGTTAGTTAGTAGTAGTTAGTTAGTTAGTTAGTTAGTTAGTTAGTTAGTTAGTTAGTTAGTTAGTTAGTTAGTTAGTTAGTTAGTTAGTTAGTTAGTTAGTTAGTTAGTTAGTTAGTTAGTTAGTTTAGTTAGTAGTTAGTTAGTTAGTTAGTAGAGTTAGTTAGTTAGTTAGTTAGTTAGTTAGTTAGTTAGTTAGTAGTTAGTTAGTTAGTTAGTTAGTAGTTAGTTAGTTAGTTAGTTAGTTAGTTAGTTAGTTAGTTAGTAGTTAGTTAGTTAGTTAGTTAGTAGTTAGTAGTTAGTTAGTTAGTTAGTTAGTTAGTAGTTAGTTAGTAGTTAGTTAGTTAGTTAGTTAGTTAGTAGTTAGTTAGTTAGTTAGTTAGTAGTTAGTTAGTTAGTTAGTAGTTAGTTAGTTAGTTAGTTAGTTAGTTAGTTAGTTAGTTAGTTAGTTAGTTAGTTAGTTAGTTAGTTAGTTAGTAGTTAGTTAGTTAGTTAGTTAGTTAGTAGTAGTTAGTTAGTTAGTTAGTTAGTTAGTAGTAGTTAGTTAGTTAGTTAGTTAGTTAGTTAGTTAGTTAGTTAGTAGTTAGTTAGTAGTTAGTTAGTTAGTTAGTAGTAGTTAGTTAGTTAGTTAGTTAGTAGTTAGTTAGTTAGTTAGTTAGTTAGTTAGTAGTAGTTAGTTAGTTAGTTAGTTAGTTAGTAGTTAGTAGTTAGTTAGTTAGTTAGTTAGTTAGTTAGTTAGTTAGTTAGTTAGTTAGTTAGTTAGTAGTTAGTTAGTTAGTTAGTTAGTTAGTTAGTTAGTTAGTTAGTTAAGTAGTTAGTAGTTAGTTAGTAGTAGTTAGTTAGTTAGTTAGTTAGTTAGTTAGTTAGTTAGTAGTTAGTTAGTTAGTTAGTAGTTAGTTAGTTAGTAGTTAGTTAGTTAGTTAGTTAGTTAGTTAGTTAGTTAGTAGTTAGTTAGTAGTTAGTTAGTTAGTTAGTTAGTTAGTAGTTAGTTAGTTAGTTAGTTAGTTAGTAGTTAGTTAGTTAGTTAGTAGTTAGTTAGTTAGTTAGTTAGTTAGTTAGTTAGTTAGTTAGATAGTTAGATAGTTAGTTATAGTTAGTTAGTTAGTTAGTTAGTTAGTAAGTTTTAAAGTCTTACACTCAATTTTCGAAAATTCCAAAACTAATATTACCATCTGGTAACTCCGTTTTTAATTAAAAATCTACTGCCAAGAGGTGAAGTAGTCACAGTTCATTACAGACCAACAAAATATTCGTTTGTAGTTGTTTCTGTGATATTTATTTTTAATTTAATAATAACAACAAAAAATAATAATAAAAAACGCTCTTTTGTCTTCTGTATTTCTTTAAAAAAGTGTGTGTGCGAGTTTTGGTGTGTAAGATTTCATCAGACTTTAGTCATTGAAAAAAAGTTTCAAGTTCAGTCACTAATTTAGTAAAAAAACAAATTTAACATTAATTTATTCTGCAGCAGAGTAAAACAAAAACACTCATACAAACAAAACAGAACTATGAAATGAACCTAAATATTAATTCAATCAGTGCAGTTTTGTAAAAGATATCGAACATGTTTGTTTAACTTTCGAACAAAACCTATAAACCGCCTGAGAATTCAAATCCATAGTTTTCATTATTAATATTTATTTATGTCACTAAATTGTTGACATTTTTTTTGTTAAATATAAGTACTAAGTCGTCATGTTTACAGTGTACGTTTCATTTGAGCCCTTTTTTATTGTTTAATATTTTGGATGGTACTTAATTTTCTTTTATTTATGGTTAAAAAGTACGACTTGTATGCAATGTGGAACAAACTTCATATTAATCATTTTTTTAAGTTTTATTTTTTGTGTGCGTTTTTTTCTTTATTTAAGATTAAACAAAGGTGTGAATATGTTTTTAAGAGTTATGATGTGAAACTTAAATGACATTGAAAATTTTAGGCGGTAAAATGTCATACATATACATACATACACTCTTTTGATATCTATTGTCCATTTGTAACTATTGTTTTGATGTGCGCCTATTAGATTTTAATAATTTACTAATTTGTGTTAATAATTGGGATTAAAAAAAGACGTTTCTCTCTGCATTCGTTTTTCAAATTTAGCAGAAAATTGGACTATAACAATGTTGGGAATATAAATGGGTTATGTGTTGTAACCAGAGTTTAAATATTAGTAGATGCTTTTATATTTTTATTTTTGACTTTGCAATAAATATGCATTTACCTCATATTTAAAAATATGCATATTTAAAAAATGGTTCTGTTCAAAATATTTCTAGTATTTTTGCTAAAAATATTTACCCATACAAACTATTGCATATTACAGCTTACAGACAAATATAAAATGTTTTCACTTACAATATATTACGCAGCAACTCGCTAACATATTTATAATACCCACATATATTTCATATGGCTTGCCTAAAATATTAAAATATTTTCCTACACAAATTATTCGCAGTCAACAATATTGAAGCCATGCGAGCAGTAATATACGAACATGAAATGTACGCAAGCAGAGCATATATGTGCCGACGAAAACACGAAACAAAACGATAGTCGCGACTATCAGGTTACAATATTTTTACTATCAAACTTAAATATTATTTACTATAGGAAATGACTTATGGTCTAAAATTTAACATTTCATGTTGAACTTGAAAAATTATAAAATATGAAAAATGTATGCAAGATATAACCAAATTTTATTTAGAAAATAATTGAAAACGTTTATATCTATGTATGTTTTATGTATATTATGGGAAAAATGTATGCATGAAATAACCAAATTTTAATTAGAAAATTTTTGTATTGAATTATTGAATGTATGTATTTATTAAATTTATGTTTAATTTTTATGTGGAGTATTAAAATGTATGTATTTGTATTGATTGTAATATAATTAGAAAAAAATTATATAAATACTTAGAGGATCATATGAATGTAAAAATATATTCAAATATGTATATATGTAAAAAATTGTTTTTACAGGCTATATTTAAACATATTGTTTGTAACAGGATGACAATAAGTTTGTAAACAGGTAGTAATGCATTAGTAGTGTCTATGAAATGATCAATAATGAAGGAAATTATAGGTATTTTAGAAATTTGTAACAGGATAGCAAAAAATTAAGAGGGGACATAAAAACATAAAAATTTGTTTTTGTAATTTTACATTGTGAAAGGTTAAAACAACAAAAATGTATGAGTGTATTACATACATATACAAGTATGTTTTTCATATGCATGTGTCACATTTCTATAAATTATTATTACATACACTCAATTATCTTACAATAATGAATGAACAGGCGCGAAGAAAAAAATATATAGGTGTTAATAAATTTGCATATGCCATTGCCAACCTTTTGAATTTGCATGAGAGAGACTAAATAATAATGATATTTTTTTCCTCTTCTCCCCACCACAAATTCAAGTAAAGCAAAAAAAAGGATCTTGCGTAAACCATCGTTAAGGAATGTGCGTAAAATGATAAAGTAGGAAGAGAATTTCTACTACAGGTCATTTTTATGACGAATGTATTTTTGCATCACACGTACATATCTTCTTCCCTCCACCAATTCAGGGAAAAAATGACCTATCGTAATCCACCGTTATGGAATGTGCGTGAAAAGTAGGAAAGAAAAGTGCTGTTACAGGTCATTTTTATGACGAATGTGTTTTTTGTTATTGTTTCACACATACTTACATACATACATACAGTGTCTCTCATAAGTATTCGAATTTAGGTAAACTATGAAAAGAAACCAAATTTAATAATATATTTTGTGTGGAAAATAAATAAATTAATTTTTTATATTGTCTAGATAGTCCTTAGTTTTGATATCACGCCCCTTAAAATTTGAAAAATTTACATTTACTTAAATTATTTGTGCTTTTTTTAAAAAAAGTCCATGAAACTACTTCACAAAAGTATGCGAATTTTTCCCATATTTCATATTTGATCATATTATACGATACACAAATTTTAGAATCGCATGGTTTTATGCTTAATATTGTTTTAAGGGGTTACTATCAACCGCATGGATATATTTTTGACCCATTTGGTCCACAATTTTGGGGAATTTGTACCCCCTTTTCATGTAATATCATTAAAATGGCGATTTTTGGCTATATTTGTATGTTTTCACCCTTTTTCCAGAGATAAAACCAAAATTTAATATTGGAATTTAATAGAACCCATAGGGTATCTAAAAATAATATTTTTTGTTATAAGGATCTGTACTTAAACGTTCCAAGATGTATTTTTTGGTATCGTTTTTCAGTTTCTAATTGAATTATCTGGATCATAAGTCCCTTTTCGTACCTCTAGGGACGATATTTTCCGACAAAGTTGTCTAGTGTATATTCAAGTACATATTGGCACTAATGTATTTTAAATTTTCAATATATTATAGCGGTATACAACCCCAAAACATGCCTTAACAAAACGTCATCCTATATAGTAGATTTCAGTTTTTACTACTCGTAACTTTCACGCTTATGTAGCCCGTTACAATAACACTGTAAGTCCTAAATTTTGGTTTTAATTTGATCATAGTAAATAATATTTAAACACATATCAACATTTTTGATGTGATCATAATGATATCGTGCCATGCAGCACGGAGGCCATTGGTATATAAAAATAATGATTTTACTATTTTGAATGGTGCTTCTTCGAGGCATGTTTTGGAGTTTTACACTTCCACAACACATTGAAAACTTAAAATGTATAAAAGCTGATATCTAAAAGAATATATACCAGAAAACTTTCCCCGAAAATAGTTGATCGTAGTATTATAAAAATGGACTTAAGTTCCAATATATTGAATTAGCGACAGAAGAATGATCCGAATAATTTATCTTGGAACGTTTAAATACAGATTCTTGTAACAAAAAATATTATTTTTAGATACCCCAAGGGGTCTTTTAAGTCCCAATATCAAATTTTTGTTTTATATCTGGAAAAAAGGAGAAAAATTTGCAATTATGGCCAAAAATCGCCATTTTAATGATTTTACATTAAAAGAGGGTACAAATTCCCCAAAATTGTGGACCAAATGGGCCAAAAATATATCCTTTCCGTGGATAGTAACCCCTTAAAACAATATTACGCATAAAAACCATTCGATTCTAAAATTTGTGTTGCGTATAATATGATCAAATATGAAATACAGGAAAAATTCGTATACTTTTGTGAGGCAATTTCATGGACTTTTTTTAAAAAAGCACAATTAATTTAAGTCAATGCAAATTTTTCAAGTTTTAAAAAGCGTGATATCAAACATAAGGACTATCTAGACAATATAACAAATTAATTTATTTATTTTGCACACAAAATATATTATTAAATTTGGTTTCTTTTTATAGTTTACCCAAATTCGAATACTTATGAGAGACACTGTATGTATATACAAAACCAGATATAAATGGTGTTGCATATTTGAATATATTTTTACATTCATATGATCCTCTAAGTATTTATATAATTTTTTTCTAATTATATTACAATCAATACAAATACATACATTTTAATACTCCACATAAAAATTAAACATAAATTTAATAAATACATACATTCAATAATTCAATTCAAAAATTTTCTAATTAAAATTTGGTTATTTCATGCATACATTTTTCCCATAATATACATAAAACATACATAGATATAAACGTTTTCAATTATTTTCTAAATAAAATTTGGTTATATCTTGCATACATTTTTCACATTTTATAATTTTTCAAGTTCAACATGAAATGTTAAATTTTAGACCATAAGTCATTTCCTATAGTAAATAATATTTAAGTTTGATAGTAAAAATATTGTAACCTGATAGTCGCGACTATCGTTTTGTTTCGTGTTTTCGTCGGCACATATATGCTCTGCTTGCGTACATTTCATGTTCGTATATTACTGCTTGCATGGCTTCAATATTGTTGACTTCGAATAATTTGTGTAGGAAAATATTTTAATATTATAGGCAAGCCATATGAAATATATGTGGGTATTATAAATATGTTAGCGAGTTGCTGCGTAATATATTGTATGTGAAAACATTTTATATTTGTCTGTAAGCTGTAATATGCAATAGTTTGTATGGGTAAATATTTTTAGCAAAAATACTAGAAATATTTCGAATGGTAGCAATTAAATATATTATATTCATAAAATATATTTATATTTTAATATTACATACGTATGCATAGGAGAAAATATGCATTTTGGTTACTAATATATTAGTAATTTTAATCACTGGTTGTAACCTAATTTGAGTGCGATTTGAGAACATTTGACCTAAATATTTTCTTTGTGTAAACATATAAGTATATTTGGTGCCCTTCGATAACTTTGGGAAGCTTTGAAAAGTTAAGATATCAACTCTACTACACTTTCTTATTGTTCCTATATAATTGTAACACATTACATGTTTTGTTAATGTGAACACAAGATTCGTTATAGTCGAGTCTTACCCCTTTACTTTACAAAAGTAAGACGTACTTACCAATTACTTGCGTTTTTCGCAAGTTTTCTTTAAACGTCTTATTATTACTATTGCACTGCAACAAAAACATATATAAAAAAACGTTTATTACGCTCTTGAAGTTATTCTTAATTTCATGTAATCACCAGTTATTACACTTCAATTACCCCTAGAGTGGAACAGCAGATTAAGTAATTTAATTTAAAAAGGCCTAAATGAAAACAACAAATAAAAAAACAGCTTAAACTGCATTATTTTCTCACAGTTAAAAGTAAAAACTACTATTTACTATAAATAATCGTATGAGTAAATATAAATAAAATTATTACACATATGACTCAGTTTTACACTAAGTTAGTGGGTCAGAGAGTAGAGATTAGTCAGTTAGTTATCTATAGATTGACCGACATTGATACGCAATTGTTTAAGGAAAAATATAAGGTTTTCAAACAAAATCTCATACATCTCGAATAATGTAGTTAACATACATACATAAATAGTAGAAAAAAACAACAAAACTTACAAACACTATGCAGCTCATCTTGTTAAGATTTGTGTTGGAAATAAAAAATCATAAAAATTAAATTTTTGGTATTGCCAAACTGTTTTCAGCTTCTTTTTTAGGCCAAACATCAAATATTTTAACGTCTCCAGTATTTAAACAAATACTCTATTTGTTAAAAACTCAAAAAATAGAAAAAAATTATTATTATATTTGAAAATGTTAAAGAGTTAAATATGCTAACTTGATGCGTTTATTTAGTTTATTGGCCTAACCAAAAATGTGGTGAGTCCGTCAGTCAAATGCGCTAAATACATTAAATCAAACAAAAAAAGTGGAAAAAAAGTTGCGTCAGCGCCTACAACCAGCAAACGAACGATTCAATGCTGTGACCAAATGTAAAAAAATCAAATTTTATTTTATTAGTTTTTGTTGTATCTATAACTACACAAGAAAAAAGACAACAACAAAATAAATAAAATATATAAATTTACCAAAAACTAAAGTTAATTCATTGTGATAAGTGATGAGAGCGTGTTAGGGTTTTTATTGGCACTCACGGTGATTTTAACCATTTTTCCATAACATGAAACCGGTTTAATAGGTCACAAAAAGGCTGGACTATAGACTAGACTATAGACTGGACTATAGACTGAACTATTGACTAGACTATAGACTAGACTATAGACTAGACTATAGACTAGACTATAGACTAGACTATAGACTAGACTATAGACTAGACTATAGGCTAGACTATAGACTAGACTATAGACTAGACTATAGACTAGACTATAGACTAGACTATAGACTAGACTATAGACTAGACTATAGACTAGACTATAGACTTGACTATAGACTAGACTATGGACTAGACTATAGACTAGACTATAGACTAGACTATAGACTAGACTAGACTAGACTATAGACTATAGACTATAGACTATAGACTATAGACTATAGACTATAGACTAGACTAGACTAGACTAGACTAGACTATAGACTAGACTAGACTAGACTATAGACTAGACTATAAACTAGACTATAGACTAGACTGTAAACTAGACTATAAACTAGACTATAGACTAGACTGTAAACTAGACTATAGACTAGACTATAGACTAGATTATAGACTAGACTATAGACTAGACTATAGACTGGACTATAGACTGGACTATAGACTAGACTATAGACTAGACTATAGACTAGACTATAGACTGGACTATAGACTAGACTATAGACAAGACTATAGACTGGACTATAGACTAGACTATAGACTAGACTATAGACTAGACTATAGACTAGACTATAGACTAGACTATAGACTAGACTATAGACTAGACTATAGACTAGACTATAGACTAGACTATAGACTAGACTATAGACTAGACTATAGACTAGACTATAGACTAGACTATAGACTAGACTATAGACTAGACTATAGACTAGACTATAGACTAGACTATAGACTAGACTATAGACTAGACTATAGACTAGACTATAGACTAGACTATAGACTAGACTATAGACTAGACTATAGACTAGACTATAGACTAGACTATAGACTAGACTATAGACTAGACTATAGACTAGACTATAGACTAGACTATAGACTAGACTATAGACTAGACTATAGACTAGACTATAGACTAGACTATAGACTATAGACTAGACTATAGACTAGACTATAGACTAGACTATAGACTAGACTATAGACTAGACTATAGACTAGACTATAGACTAGACTATAGACTAGACTATAGACTAGACTATAGACTAGACTATAGACTAGACTATAGACTAGACTATAGACTAGACTATAGACTAGACTATAGACTAGACTATAGACTAGACTATAGACTAGACTATAGACTAGACTATAGACTAGACTATAGACTAGACTATAGACTAGACTATAGACTAGACTATAGACTAGACTATAGACTAGACTATAGACTAGACTATAGACTAGACTATAGACTAGACTATAGACTAGACTATAGACTAGACTATAGACTAGACTATAGACTAGACTATAGACTAGACTATAGACTAGACTATAGACTAGACTATAGACTAGACTATAGACTAGACTATAGACTAGACTATAGACTAGACTATAGACTAGACTATAGACTAGACTAGACTAGATTAGACTATAGACTATAGACTCGACAAGACTAGACTAGACTGTAGACTAGACTATAAACTAGACTATAGACTAGACTGTAAACTAGACTATAGACTAGAATATAGACTAGATTATAGGCTAGACTATAGACTAGACTATTGACTGGACTATAGACTAGACTATAGACTAGACTATAGACTAGGCTATAGACTGGACTATAGACTAGACTATAAATCTAGTCTAATGTCTAAAGTAGTTTAGTGTAGTAGATGACCGCTTAATTTTAACTTCTCTCACCTATTACACTGAAAATCACGCTCTCATCTCTAGTCAAGTGAGTATATTCGGTACTACTCAAAGCTAGACTTACTTCTTCTATGGTGGCTGCTTAAATTATTTCTTTTGACTATATTTTTCTTGTTGTTGGATTTTGAAAAATTAAAATTTCATGTTTTCAAGGTCAGTCATGCGATAAACTTTTTTTCTTGACGCTGCTGCTTATGCTACGTTACTGCCCACTGCGGCAGATTTTTCAACAATTTTTTAAGGCTTGTTAAAGTGTTGATGGCTTTTTATTTGGCTCACTGGCAGAAGTACAAAAAGACTTTATGTTGTAAATTTTTGTTGAAAAGACCAACTTATGCCGTATAGATGTTTTATTACCATTTTTTCGGCAATTATAAAGAAACATTTAATAACTTTTTTGATTGTAATTTTAAAGAAAAAATTTATCCAGCTATTGAAAGTAATTATATTTCCCTTTACGTTTACGTTTTCGTTTACTTATACTTTTTTAAATGAAATAGACTTTTTACTTTGTAATAAACGCAAAGATCATTTTCCTTATATCACATTTACTTAGTATGTATGATCGTTATCGTATAATCAACGAATAAATAATTCGTACAGTGAAGGGTAAAAAGAAGCATACATAAAGATATAAAATATGAATTAAACATTCTATTTCTAATACATCGATGTAAACTAGACCATAGACTAGACTGTAGACTTGACTATAGACTGGACTAGAGACTTGAATATAGACTAGACTATAGACTAGACTATAGACTAGACTATAGACTAGACTATAGACTAGACTATAGACTAGACTATAGACTATGCTATAGACTAGACTATAGACTAGACTATAGACTAGACTATAGACTAGACTATAGACTAGACTATAGACTAGACTATAGACTAGACTATAGACTAGACTATAGACTAGACTATAGACTAGACTATAGACTATGCTATAGACTAGACTATAGATTAGACTATAGACTAGACTATAGACTAGACTATAGACTAGACTATAGACTAGACTATAGACTAGACTATAGACTAGACTATAGACTAGACTATAGACTAGACTATAGACTAGACTATAGACTAGACTATAGACTAGACTATAGACTAGACTATAGACTAGACTATAGACTAGACTATAGACTAGACTATAGACTAGACTATAGACTAGACTATAGACTAGACTATAGACTAGACTATAGACTAGACTATAGACTAGACTATAGACTAGACTATAGACTAGACTATAGACTAGACTATAGACTAGACTATAGACTAGACTATAGACTAGACTATAGACTAGACTATAGACTAGACTATAGACTAGACTATAGACTAGACTATAGACTAGACTATAGACTAGACTATAGACTAGACTATAGACTAGACTAGACTATAGACTAGACTATAGACTAGACTATAGACTAGACTAGACTATAGACTAGACTATAGACTAGACTATAGACTAGACTATAGACTAGACTATAGACTAGACTATAGACTAGACTATAGACTAGACTATAGACTAGACTATAGACTAGACTATAGACTAGACTATAGACTAGACTATAGACTAGACTATAGACTACTTGACTAGACTAGACTATAGACTAGACTATAGACTAGACTATAGACTAGACTATAGACTAGACTATAGACTAGACTATAGACTAGACTATAGACTAGACTACTAGACTATAGACTAGACTATAGACTAGACTATAGACTAGACTATAGACTAGACTATAGACTAGACTATAGACTAGACTATAGACTAGACTATAGACTAGACTATAGACTAGACTATAGACTAGACTATAGACTAGACTATAGACTAGACTATAGACTAGACTATAGACTAGACTATAGACTAGACTATAGACTAGACTATAGACTAGACTATAGACTAGACTAGACTATAGACTAGACTAGACTATAGACTAGACTATAGACTAGACTATAGACTAGACTATAGACTAGACTATAGACTAGACTATAGACTAGACTATAGACTAGACTATAGACTAGACTACAGACTAGACTATAGACTAGACTATAGACTACTTGACTAGACTAGACTATAGACTAGACTATAGACTAGACTATAGACTAGACTATAGACTAGACTATAGACTAGACTATAGACTAGGCTATAGACTAGACTATAGACTAGACTGTAAACTAGACTATAGACTAGACTATAGACTAGACTATAAACTAGACTATAGACTAGACTATAGATTTGATTTCACGTTTTAAATAGACTTTAGACTCGATGGGGTTTCAAAACTTCCAAATTCTAAATTTTAAGTCCTTATGTTCGTCACTGTTTATAAAAGTACCATCGAAAGTTCAAGTTTCGTAATTTAATAATTGTACTATGATATGTCTATGTGTTGAAAGGGGGCGTGTCCTTAATAAAATATTTTACTTACAAATTAATTTTTTTTTAATTCCTATGCACAAATGAAAGCATTAAATATTTGTTGAAAAGTATTGTATTAAATATAATTTAATTAGAAAATTCTATTAACGTCATAATTATTAACTTTAAATGTTAAATATTCCATAAAAGGAATTTTTTAAACAAATTACAACGGTATTTGCTAATAAAGCATAAGTCCATAGATTAGCCGTTGTTAAGCCAAAAACAAAATTAACAAAAATGTGCAACAATTAATTAAATGTTTATAAATTATATTATAAAATTAATAATCATTTACCATTTAAGAATTGCATCTGTAGCAAATCGCGGTATTTAGTTGCAATTTTTTTGTTCTATAGCTTTTACTACATCGCTAATTTTATATTTATATTTTTAATAACAAATATATAGACGTCAACAACTGCCTCATACTCTTAAACCTTGATCTATTTGTTTTTATATATTTTTTTAAGTCAAGTTTAAGTTTAAATTAATTTTTAAAAGATCAAGCACGTGCGTTATAACTTTTATTTTTAATTCGTTTGTTTTATGTGAAAATATTCTTAGTTAATTTCAAATATATATATATTTTTTTACATATTTACACATATTGTGTTGTTTTTTTTTAATAGTTTAACTATTGATATTTGTACTTTAGTCTATACTAACTAAACTTTAGCTAGGACTAGATTATATAGTTTTTTTTTTCTGTATTTCGTAAGAACTTTTTAATTACTTGTACCTTGCGATTAGAGTAAAAACAAATAAACATATAAATAAATAATAGTTTTAACAACCTTTTAAATTGTCCGGAAATAGCAGTTGTACTTAGTTTTGTTAAAAGTTTTCTTTTTTTTTTTGAAAATCATTGTGAGATGAAATAATGAATATACCAAATTTTATATTCAAAAGAAATATTTTTAGAATTAAAAAAACAGAAATTTTTCTAGTAAAATTCTTAGTCTATAATTTGATATACATATTTGGACCTTGTTTGATCCTAGGCCCCATATAAGTTTTATTTCAGAAACCCACTTTTAACGTCTATAATTGTTTTATAAATATTGTTAATATCGTTTTGATATTCTATAAATAATAAACTTAAAAATTTTATGATTATCGGACCAAATTGGAATTAGATCGTTATTAGGTCTCTTAAAAAAATTGTTAAAAACTCAGACGTAATTCTGGTCGTTAGGTGTCGTTTCATAATTGACACTATATAATTATCTACATCAGTCACGATCTAAGCATTTAAGTACTATCGATATTAATATGAACATCAGCTTGACTTTCGGAAGACGGTGTATTATATGGATTTGGTTCCATATAAGAACAAATAGTTTTGGTCTAATTTTTTATTAATAAAAGTAGAGATACTTATTAAACTTGTACATCGCCCATGTCGAAGTGCTTTTTCCCCCACAGGGTGAGCTTCTGTATGGGCTCACCAACGCCCTTTGTGTATCTTACACGCAGTTAACAACTTTTGTACATGGTTTTGCCGGTCCATGTACAAGCACTTTGCTCAAGCTATCTAATTTCTGACCATTGCAGCCCCGTTGCTTAACTTCCGAGATGCAAAAACATCACTTCCGTTAACAACCACGCTGATAGGATGACCTCTGTTGATTTGGCAACAGCACATCGAGACGTATTCGGGAGACCGAAACACGAATCCATTAAATAAGTCGAGGACTTTGTTCTTACTCAAAGAAAACATACTGTTTAGCACAGATTTACCTCTGGTATGAACAGAGTTTTCCCTGAACATACCTGGACAAGAAAGGAAAATTCAATGGTATCACTTGTATAAGATACCTTTCATCCATCAACCCATTTCAACCCAGCACACTTCTCATTCATTCGACACACCCATAGAGAACAACATCCGACACACTCACTCTGGGTATACGGGCGGGTAAGATCCGTATAACCCTACATTAATACTGTATTATATACACTTCACTCCCATCTATATGTTACTTTGGCAACAGCACCGAACTTATCCCGAATCATTGATTTCACCGTGCATCAGTCTTTTAACCGATATTCTCTTCCCGCGATTTTGGTTTTAAACTAAGTCCGAAATTCTGTACTGCGGGATAACGGTTCCTGTGATACCAGATTATGTATAGATATTCTCTGGTTCGAGCCCATGTAAAATCATTCTAAGGAAAGCACGAGGATACATTTTATCATTATCAGTTTATAGTCACGGCAGACTAGAGGTACTGATAGCACCCTCTTTTCACACCAAGACGGTGTCTTTCAACAAGGTAACATGCCCTCGGGAATGACAGATGAACGTATATGACTGTATCGTCTTAGAATCAAATAAGGACCTAGAATATGGATTTGAAAGAGGCCTAATAAGGGTAGTCCGATTCTCATAATATTTAATATACACATATGGGAGTTAGATACTGCCGATTTTCATTAGGATCGGCAATATCATTCATTTAGGCTTATATGCTTATATGTATGTACGGAGGATACATTTTATCATTATCAGTTTATAGTCCCGGCAGACTAGAGGTACTGATAGCACGTCTTTTCCCCAGGATTGCAATCACACTAAGATGGGGTCTTTCAACAAGGTAACATGCCCGCGGGAATGACAGATGAAATTATATGACTGTATCGTCTTAGAATCTAATAAGGACCTAGAATGTATATACATATGTATATAATTTTATGGACCTGAAAGAGGCCTAATAAGGTTACTCATAATATTTCATATACACATATGGGAGTTAGATACTGCCGATTTCCTTTAGGGTCGGCAATATCATTCATTTAGACTTATATGCTTATACAGATTTGTAGATCTACTAGTATGTTTAACATAATTATGATCTCCAGGCCCCATTGTGAGAGGGTTTTATTAGAAATAATAAAGTGATTGCTACCAATTTCAATAGACTTACGGCTGTATTTATAAAAACTTATTTTAGGTTTATTAAACAATTTTAGGCAAAATTCAGGAAAATCGTATTTATAAACGTGAAATAGCTTAAAATACCTTCAATAAACCATTGACAATTAGAAGAATTTTATTGTAGGCTCGACCCTTCTTTAAGCCAACAATAACTTGATTTTTAACAATTTTTTTCTCAGATAAAGATTTTTCCGGTAATTTTAGGTTGATTGCGAAAAGTAATTATGGTTTCTTTTGAAATAAAATCTAAAAATTCTAATTTTAACGTTTACAAATTTGTAAATAAAATCCAAGAAAATTTTTAAACGATTATATTTTGAGGAAAAAACTCAAATCTAGGCATTATTGGATTAATGCATGAATATTTGACAATATTCCAATTGTCCAGCACTATTTTTAGGCAATTTGGAAATGCCCGTCTGTCAACCAAATGATGGACAAAATCATTTGATTTGGCTTTTTCAAAGTTTGTTGGTTAAATATAATGCCATAAAGTAATTAACCATGTAAATTATATTGATTAGTGTTATACTAATGCAAAATATATTCGTCGGCATTAAAATTTGTCAAATATCAAAGAAATTTATCAATATGTATTTGCAAAAATTTATCAAAAATTACAAGGAAAATAAGTAAAAATAAGAAAATGTGTCATAGTGATGTATATTTTGTCGCAAAATATCTGTTATTCGGATACTTTTAATAATAATTAGAAATCATATGTTATATTTATACATCTGAACTAAATAGACATTTATTAAAGCCATATATATATTTATTTTTCTTAAAAGTTTGTTTTTATTGTCAAAAATCTATTATAAACAAAAATATGAAATTAAGAAAACCGAATCAAGGAATATTTTGTCCTAATTGTACGCAACACTAACACATAAAATGACAGCCATATTGTACAGTGCTGCCAACTTAAACATAAATCAGCACAATAGTTAATATACGTTTATTATTTGTTTATGAATATCACAATTTTATTAATGGTTTTTAAGGCTAAAGTGTGCTTTAACTATTGAGTGCATTAAAAGCAAAATAAGATTTTTTTATAAATACAAGCGTTAGTCTTTTGACTTAAAAGAAGAAAACTTTATATTATTTTTCATTTAATTATCTTGGAAATTGCGTCCTTTAAAAATAATGTTAACATGAGTCATGTCGGATGGACGAACGGGCATT
The DNA here is from genome assembly GCF_015586225.1 of Lucilia sericata. Lineage (NCBI taxonomy): Eukaryota > Metazoa > Arthropoda > Insecta > Diptera > Calliphoridae > Lucilia > Lucilia sericata. Next base: position 156,885 of record NW_023994755.1, read on the forward strand.
GTTAAATTAGAAAGCGAATATGGGCATGAGTCCATTATTTGTTGTCAATCATTAACTAATGACAAACATTTTTAACTGAAGAGCTAGTTTAGAAAAATAGATTTATAATCATTTTTCTAAAAACTATTAAACTTCATTCCAGAGAATTTCAAAAGCAGTAATTAGAGCCACTTCTATTTTTTCCTGCTAAAAAGATTCTAACTTTTGGCAAAAGAAGTCCAAACCTAGACACCAAAGTAAACAATTAGGTTTTTGAAACATCGTTTACCAAGTTTTGACGGGGTAATGATTACATTCATTACAAAACTTTGACATCCATAATAATATTTGTGGATAATAGGGCTATAGTGGGCGTGGCATCTTCTATATTAAGAAAATATTAAATCAGTATATCTGAGAAAATATAACAGTTAGTGTACTCAAATTTTGTCGGAGTCACTTTAGTGTTAATATGATTATTTATATATATAAAATAAATAGAAAAATTCGTTTATCTTGGAAACTATTAGAGTTATAATCTTCAAATTTTGCACGCAGAACTTTAACATCCATATAAATATTTTGGCTAATAAATTGGCGGACTACAAATGGGGAGAGCGGCACCTCCCATACGAATTAAATACAAAAAATCGTTTATCTAAGAAATTAATAGCACTAGATTCTTTAAATTTTGCACGAAGAACTTTAATATTCGTCTGAACATTTTGGGGAAAACAGAGCGGACTTTCATCAGGGAGGAGGGGTTTGAAACACAATTAGATTATTTATTTTGTTCATTGTTGAACTGCCAAATTTAAAACTTTAGATAGTTTTTTTAAACATTAGTTTGGTAATCAGCGATATAAATATTTATTTTTTGCTAAGCTCCAATAAAAATTAAACACAAATATGTATCTACTAGGGTGATCGATTATTCGACATTTTCCAAAAACCGGTTTTCGAATAGTTCGAATAGTTGACATTTAAAAAAAAACCGGTTGATTTTTTTCAAATTCAGAAAAAACCGGTTAACCGGTTTTTCATTATAAATAAAAAAAATATATTTTAATTTGAAAAACTTAATGTTTATGTTTAAATTTGATTAATGAAACATGGCCCGAAATGATTTTTAACAGTTTAAAAGATTATAACTTTAGATCTAGTCGTCTGATTTACATTATTTCTTTAATATAAAAAAATTAGGAAAAAAGTGGGACACTTCTGTTAAACATAAGGTACTGTGTAATCCAAGCTTATTTTAAAAGCCCTGTTTAGGATATTTGCATATGCATTCCAACACTTCAGCCGTAAATTAATTATTGTAATTGGAATATAATCTTAAGATTGATAAAATTTTATCAAACAGTTATCAATTTTACAAATAAATTTTTTTAATTAATTAGGAAAATCAAAAAAGTTTAACCAAAGGAGCTGTAGAAAAATATACGCTAGTTCCTCGAATCGAATATTTTTAAAATTTAGACGGGCTGCATTATTATTTACTTAAAAATTTCATTTAAATAATCTTTGAATACAAAGCAAATAAAAGTATTCGAAACCGGGTTTTAAAAAGTGAAAAAACCGGGTTATTCGATATTCGAAAAATCAACATTAAGAAAAAACCGACACTGGTAAAGCAGAAAAAACCGGTTTTAAAACCGGTCGAAAAATCGAGTCGATCACCCTAGTATCTACTACCGGTTATTTAAAATATAGTTTTAGTTGGTCTAATTTTTTTCTTGAAACCAACACTACTGAACTGTAATCTTAAGTTAAACTTTGGTCAATGAAACAAAAAAAAAAACTGAAAAATAAACCAGGAACTAGGATTTTTGTTTAGCAAGACCAGTTTTTTTTTTTTTTTTGTAAAGTGTTTAATACATTTTTTCATTGATAAACAATTTAAACAAAGTTTGAATAATTTGTTTACTTTTTATTAAAAAAAACAAACTTTAAAGTTAAAAACGATTTCTAAAATTAGGCATTTTAAGGTGGAAAAAATCACATTAAATGCTTAATGACTTTGCAAGTTATGAAGTAATGTTGGGGCCAAGACAATTTAACACAGTTTTTTTTTGAAAAAAAAAAAGAAAGAAAAATTTGTATTACTGGTTCTGTAAAAGAAATCAAAAGTGCAGTTTTCGTTTTTTTTTTTTATTAATTAAATGCTTAGAGTGTAATGTTTTTAAACTTTAAAGAGAAAGAGAGAGAGAGAGAGAGAGAAAGTGGTGAGTTGTTGAAAAAAAAGCTTTTTTTGGGGGGAGAAAATATAAGAGCTAGCTTTACAGGAAAAAAACGTGATAAAACTATTAATTTGTTATAATTTTTGTATTAATTTTATTAAAGGAAAACTAGAGTTTTTGGATTTTTTCTTTAGATGGTTTAAAGAATTATAAAAGTAGAATTAACAAGAATTTTTGTTAATTAAAGTTAATTTTTTTAAATAAAAAGCTTAAATTTAAAATTTAAAAAGCAATGGCTGTTTATTAGCTTTTCCTAATGCTGTTGGTGTTGTTGTTTTGATTTTTGTTGGGCTTATGATTGAGAACTTTTGGTTAATAATTTTTTTTTTGATAAAAAATAAAAGAGCTTGCAGTTTAAGCTGTTTTATAAATTTTTGTTAAGAAATTAACTAACAGTTGAGTTTTAACTTTTGAGCATTAAAGTCGTTTTTTAACTATATAACTTGACGCCGACGTTTTTGCTTATAACTTAACAAACTATTGGGGTAAAATAAACGTGTCTAAAATCTAAGATTTTTTTTTAAATATTTTCAAGAGTTTTGTTTGTTATTTAAGTTAAAAAGACTTAAGACAGGGAAATAAAGGTATAAAACTTTTATAAAACTTGTAGGCCACAAAATGAACAAAATTTTTATTTTGTGTTGTGTTTTTGAAATTTAAAATAGTGTGAGTGTAAAGACTATCTATGTGAATTTGCTTAAAGAAGAAGAAAAAAAACTTAAGGTGGATTGCACACTATTTGTTCATAGTTAAATGTGAGTGTAAAGTGCGAATTTAGCAACTAACGACAAAACGTCAAGATATAACATAAAACACACACACACACACATACACCCAAAGATTTAACAACAAACTTTAACTTACCTATACATACCTAAAAACTCTATAAACAACAAAAAGTTAAATATACTACAAAAACTAAAATAAAAAAAAAACTAAAACCGACCAAACATTAAGAAATCAAACGTTAACGTCGTTTAATGAAAAAATTAAAAAAAAAACCAGCAACGTTAACTGAGCTGCCAACGTCAACGTTGAAATGTTAAAACGACATTTTGAGTTGGTTTAACAGCAAAACACACAAGATTTAGTACCAATTCGTCGTTGTACAGAAACACATGGAATAGTAACGCCTAACTAGAAAAAAAAATATATAAACTAAAAATTTTAAATTTTTTATAAATCAAAATTTTTTTTAATAAAAGAAAATTTTGCAAATTTTTCTTAAAATTTGCAAATAAAAATTAAATATTTCTTAAAGCCATAGTAAGTGTTCTTTAGTAATAAAAAAAAATTTTATACAAAAAAAGAATTGAGAGGTTTAACCAACAAGTGCAAGTTTATTGCTTAAGTCTTTTGTTTGCTAATCCAGCAAAAGTAATTGAAACTTAAACAAAATCTATAACAAAAATTTTTTTTTTAACAAAAATTTCAAGAAACCCACAAACAGCTTAAAATTATTACATAAAAAAAAGTGTGTTGAATGAACATATAAAATCAACAACTGCAAATAAAAAAAGTGCAAAATTAAACAAAATAAAAAAAAACTATTAAAACGTATAACGTAAAAAAATAAAGCTTTTTTTTAACAAATAAAAAAAAATTTTAAATATAAAACTAAAAAAAGCTAAAATTATAAAAAAATAAAACAAATAACTTTGAAAAATTACAAAAAAAAAAAAAAAATTAAAACTCTTCGTTTCATATTATTTTACAAAAAAAGGTAAGTTTCTTAAATAATTTAATACAAATGTTTTTATAAAAAAACAACAACAACAAACTATTAGCTATTTTTTATAAATTCAACCCATTTTTCCTTGGTATTTCTCTACTAATCATTAATATTTTTTTAATATTTTTTTTTATATATTTTGCATATAAATTACTTGATTATTTATTTATTTTTTTTTTTTTGCCTCAACTATTTAACACTTAGAATTCTTAATTTATTTATTTCGCTGTTGTTATTTTATCAATCAATAAAACTTTTTTTTTAAATTTTTTGTTTGTTTTTTATTAGCAAACATTTTAGAATGCTAAAAAAAGCCTTTAATATCGTACGACGACTATTTTGTGTGTTAAAGCTTTTAGGAATTTTAATTATTATTTTTTTTATATATATATATATACAACCAACTAGATTCTCTATAAATATCTGCGTAATTTAGCTATTAAAGCTATAGCTATATGAAAAAAATATAATAAATATTTTATAATTATTTATTCATAATTGTTAAGAATGTTAAGAATAAATCATAGAATAAAATTTCCACTTAAACTTGAAGCACATTTTGAAGAGAGAACTAGAAGAGAAAACTTTATAGAAGAACTTAAAAAAAAACAAGAAATATTTAAAAGTAAATTTTTCAAATATTGAAAACAAACTGTTATACAGATTTCATTTCAATAAAATTTAATGCTCATAATTGTCTAGACACGACAAAAGACTGTTATGCAGATTTCTGTTCGATAAAACTTTGTGCTCAGAATTGTCCATACACAACAAAAGATTGTTACTTTGGATTAAACTGTTATACAGAAAATATTGTTATTTAAACAAATATATACAATTTTATTTAAAATTGTAAACTGTTATACAGAGTGAGGAAAAATGTATAGACAATGTCCTACAATATGATGTGTTCCATAGAGAATAACTTTATCTCAATAAAAAACTGTTATACGGACAAGTTGTTTTTAACTGTTATACAGAGAAAATACTTAATGAAAAATTTCGTATAGAAACTGTTCTACAGTATGACATTTTTTTAAACTAATATACAAAAATAAGTTTATATAACTGTTATACAGAGAAAATGGCTTACAGTATGAAAATATTGTTACTTTAGCATAAACTGTTATACAGAGTAAGAAAAACCGTATAGACAATGTCCTACAATATGATGTTTTCAATAGAGAATAACTTTATTTCAATAACAAATTTCGGAAAGAAAATGGCCTACAGTTTTAAATTTTTTAAAGTGTTGTACAAAAATACAGTACAACAACAAAAGATTGTTACTTTAACTTAAACTGTTATACAGAAAATGTTCTTATTTAAACAAATATATACAATTTTCTTAAAATTTTTGAACAGTTATACAGAGTAAAAAAATTTTATAGACAAAGTCCTACAGTATGATGTGTTCCATAGAGAATAACTTTATTTTAATAAAACACTGTTATACGGACAAGTTTTTTTTAACTGTTATACACAGAAAATGCTTAATGAAAAATTTCTTTAAAATTTTAAACTATTATACCTAGAAAAAAGTCGTTTAGACAATGTCCTAGAATATGATGTGTTCCATAGAGAATAACTTTATTTTAATAAAAACTGTTATACGTACAAGTTTTTTTAACTGTTATACAGAGAAAACGCTTAATGAAAAATTTCGTTACGAAAATGACCTAAAGTAATATAGTTTTTAAAGTGTTATACAAAAAATGTTCCATAGAGAAAATCTTCAGAATTGTTTTAATAAGAAACTGTTATACGCACGAATTTGTTTAAATATTTTCATAGAAAATACTTTTAGAGAAAGATTTTTCTATAAGAAAAAAACTATAACTATTATATGTGATGTATAGAGATAGTCTTCCCTATAGAAAACTGTTATACAGACATAATTCTACACTATTGTAAAGAATTAGTTTGAAATAAAACTTATAAAAGAAAAACTGACATACAAAACCTTTTCCTTAGATAGAATTATTATAAAAGAATTCTTCTAAGAAAAATGACCAGAATTGTTATACAGAAAAACTTCTACATTACATTAAAGTTATACTGAATTTGTTTGAGATATAATTGAAAACCGTCATACAGAACATACTTTTTAGAGAAAAATGTACAACAATTTTTTAAAACGATATATTACAGATTTTTTAACAGTTTAGATAACTGTTATACCAAAACTGGCATACAAAATCTATACCTTAGATTGAATTATTATAAGAAAATTCTTTTAAGAAAAAAGATCAGAACTGTTATACAGAAAATCTTCTACATCTCAATACAGTTATACTGAATTTGTTTGAGATATAACTCCTAAAAGAAAACTGTCATACAGAACATCTTTTTTAGAATAAAATATAGGTACACCAACTTCTTTCGATGTACTGTATTATAGTTTAGAAAACTGCTATACAGAAAATATACATATACATATTTGTTTCTAGTTAAAAGTTCTAAAAAAGGAAAACTGTCATACAAAATATTTTGTTGAGAATAAAACTGTTATACAAAGCATGTTTAAAGACATTTTGTGTGATTATAAGAAATAACTTGATATTTCCCTTGGAAACTGTTATACACAGATTTTTCCTTAAAACCCACTTTTTAAAGCATATTTTTAAAGAAAATTTCTTCCATAGAGAACTGTCAAGTAAAACATCTTCTACACAAAAATAAAACTGTCATATAGAATTGATATAACTAAAACTGTTATACAGAATTAGTTTTAGATACAACTGCTAAAAAGCAAACTGTCATACAAAACGAATTTCTTAGAAAATATTTTTTACAGAACACTTTTCTTAGAAAGATCTGTTATACAAAACTCTTCTAAATAAACTTAATTCTTAAGAGTTTTACTATTTTGTATGAGAGGAAATGTTTAAATACTTTTTAAACAAAAAATCATCTCTTATATTAAAATATGTAGAAATATTATAATAAAAAACTGTTGTAAAGAAAACTTGTTATATATTTCCTTCCTACCATACAGTTATATAAACTAAAACTGTTATACAACTCGTCATAAGTCTATTTGCACAAAAAAGTATTCCATAAGAGCAAAATGGTGAAAACATTTGTTGTACTAAACTTGTTTAGACACATTTTGTTTGACTCAATGTGTAGAAACATTTTAAACAAAAAATTCTCGACATAAAAAACTGTTATTTAACTTTTTTTTAATAAAAAAATCGGTTGTACAAAAACTTTTCCTTAAAGAGAATTAATCAAAAGAAAATTTTTTATATAAATCCGGTTCTAAAAGATTTATGTCCATAAGAAAACTGTTATACAGATGTTTAGAAACATTTTGTATTACAAAACTTGTAGATTAGATTTTGTTATAAAAATTTTATAATGAAACTTATAAAAAGCTTATAAAGAAGAACTTTAATGGACAATATTGTTGTATAGAAACTTTTTTAAGAGAATTCTTATACAGAAAATCTTCTACTATCTTATGAATAAAACTTTCTACGAGACTTTTGTATAGAGATACAAATATGTTTTAATTTTCGTTTCTTTTTGTAACGATCCTCATGTTTGTTTCATGTTTTCTGTATATAACTGCGATCGGTTTAAGATCGCAAGAACAGAAAATAGATTTTAATACATTATTCATATTTGAGAGCTCTCTCCTTCGGTTAAACAGTTATTGAGTCAACATTTACTCTCTATAGTGCTTCTTGAGCTCACTACTTTAACCAAAGGAGAATTTTAGGCAGTTCTGTTTGTACTATTTCTAAGACCAGTCGCTTGAGAATAAATTCATATAAAATATGAATAGATCACACGACAAATTTTATGATCACGATAGAGAAATAAACTTATTACTATTTTGTGTATTCTAAAGTTAAGAATGAACCGTAAACATTCACAAAATATTAATGAGAGTCTTAAGCGAACTTTATCTAACTTTTATAAGAAAGCAATGTATATTCTTTTAAATATTTGCATATTCTTATAATTTACCCAAATATTTATTTTTATAAAAGTTTGTCACACTTTTGAATAAATTTAATTAAAAATTACACAGTGCTACAACATAAAGAATAAGAAAATTAATTATAAAGAAAATATGCTTAAACATGAATGGTTTTCAAAATATAAATTTAATAAAATTTTTTAAAATTATGAAATCAATTTAGGAAAAAATATCGGCTTTAGAATTCATTTCGTTAGGAGCTACGGGGTAGAAACACCGTAGCTTTGTGTAATTTTTTTATCAAACAATTTTGAATGAGTTCAATTTATAATTTATGCATTAAGTTGTTATCATTTTTTAAACTAGTTTTGACAAAAAAAATTTGTTTTAAAAACCCAACTAATAAATTTACATACGAAAAGATCTCTGCAAAATGTCTGTAAATAAAATTTAACATAAAAAACAACACATGACCTTAAACTCAATCTGGGCAAGCTGTTTAATAAAAATTTATTATTAATTTTTGAATTTAATTTGATAGAAAAAACCAAGACTATAGATAGAAATAAATATAAGCTGTGTTCACATTAGTAAATAAGAATTGTGAAATTGAAAATAATAAAATGTTATTGCTTAAGAAATTTTTTCAAAAAGATGAAATTACCTTAAAAGGTTTTAATGTTTAAAAATTTTTAATTTTGGAAATTGTGACAATTTTCAGTTTTAAAATTTTTTGCTATATTTTTGCCCATCAGGTTCTATGGGAAAGTTCATATGCTTTTGAATGGATCAGGAACTAGTTTTGTTCAGCAGTGATTTGTATTCGAAAGGTTTTTATTGAAAAATTTCATTCAAACATTTTCATTTCTGATTAAACATTTTTCCATATTTTGAAATTGTTACAGACTCATTTGGTTCTATGGGAACGTAATCGAGTCCATAAGGTTTAGAATAGTTTAGGAACTAGTTTTTTCATCAGTGATTTTTTTTCGAAATTCTTTCTTCAAAACGACAGTTTTTTTAACAAAAATTTTTGTTTGAAATATCCCTTAAACTAGTTTATTGTTATTGGAAATTGTCGCCTTTGGAATAGCTTTTATGGAAGAGTTTTGTTCTTCAGAAGAACTAGTTCTTTCATCAAAAGTTTTCGCTTTAAATTGTTTGCCTTGAAAATAGTTCAAGACGACAAATACATTCTCTTAATCAGAATTTTAAACTAGTTCTTTCTTCGTTGATTTATATTTTAAAATTCTCACACTCGGAATCGATTCAAGATTGTTCTTTAGTGAGAAAGTCTTCGATGTATAGAACAAGTTGGGAACATGTTCTTTAGTTAATCAATGTTTTTCTTTTGTACCAAACTGTTAACCTATAAACTAGTTGTAGTGAAACTTTCGATAACAAATATTCTCATTTGGCGAACAGTTTTGAGCTAATTCTCTCTAGAAACATTTATTGTTTGAAAATGTCAATTTTGGAATTGGTTCTAAGGAAGTATTGTGGAGTTAAAAATGTTTCTTTAGAACTATTGTGGAAACAGTTCTTTTATTAATGATTTTTACTCGATAATGTTAAATTCGTAACTAGTTCGTGGGAATTTTTGAATAAATTTCTCACAAATAGTTTTGAACTAGTTCGTTTTTAACTTGTATGTTGTATGAACTAGTTTATGTTATATTAAACTCAATGTTTTAAGTTCAAAATTTTCTTTCTTGAAACTAGTTCTTAGGAACCTTTGATTGACGTATTAAATTTTTTAATAATAGTTTTGAACTAGATATTATTTCAATGATTTTTGTTCGAGTTGATATTCGTTTTATAGAAAATTGTCGGATTTTTTTTTTGTTAGTTTGAAATTGTCAATCTTGGAACTAGTTTTTACGGAGTTTTAACCTTTTTAGGGTTAAAACTATTACTTTTTTAAGTTTGTGTTTATAATTGTCAATATTAAAATCAGTTTTAAGTAGAATTTGAAGAACTATTATCAGTTCTATTGAACTAATGTTAAGCGATTGCCTAAGAACCTGAAAACTCTTTAGAAGTACTTTAGTAACACAATATTATTCCAAATAATGGCTTACAGAAGTAATAACGATATTAATAGTTCAAGAATCAGAATTGGTTCCATTTGCACTCGTTCTAGAACTAGTTATTTTGGAGTAAAATAGTGTTTTATGGAAGAGTTTTTTCTTCAAAACTGAACTAGTTCTTTCATCAAAAGATTTCGTTTGCTAAAATGTCAAAGAATTAGTTGCGAGAAAACTCTGAAGAAGTACTTAAGTAACACCACATTGTTCCAAACAATGGCTTCCAGAAGTAATAGCGATATTACTAGTTCTAGAATCCGAATTAGTTCCATTTGCACTCGTTTTAGAACTAGTTATTTTGGTATAAAATAGTGTAGTATCAGTATCAGCTAGTGCAACCGGTTCCAAAAATACTCTTTAGAAGTGCTTAAATAACACAATAATGTTTCAGTGAACGATTCTAAAAGTAATGGCGACATTACTAGTTCCCAGGTTGCAGTTTAACAATCAGAATCGAATATGTTTTCATTCTTTAACAAGAACAAGTTAATTTAGAATAAATTCTATAAATTTTCCCCAATATTTTTTCAATGATTTTAATTTGTTTGGGAAATTTGTTGGAAACTATTGTTACAAGATCTCATTTCCGAACTAGTATAGTTCTTAAACCAAAAAACTAACTCCCTAAAAACTATTTATAAGTTCTTTATAAACACAATATTGTTTTAAAGAACAGATTAGTTTGCCATTCATGAATTTGAAATGATTCTTTTGGCACTCGTTCTAGAACTAGTTTTTTAAAACAAGATGATTTGCTCAAATAAATGTTTTATAAATAATAATTTGTTATAATTTATAACAAAATATTTTAAATATTTGCAATAAACAATTATTATATTTTCTTCTCTCTTATAAAGTAATTAAACTACGTTCCCACCTATTAAATATTTGACGAAAATAATGTGATCGCTATAAAAATGTACAGATTTTAAATGTTATTTACCCAAAAATAATAAATTTTTTGGAAGTCATTTCGTTGTTACTAAATTATTTGTATTTAAAAAATTGCTTGAAATATTTGATAGGTGTGAACGCAGCATTTACAAACAAAAGCTTTAAGGCATTATTATTATTGTATTGTCACTGTCACCTATTTAAACTTAAATATTATTTATCGTTGTAACTAAATTATTTGCATTTATAAAATTTTCTCAAATATTTGATACGTGTGAACGCAGCAAAAGCTTTAAGGTATTATTATTGTTATAGTAATGGTTTTCACTGTCACCTATTTAAACTTAAAATACTATTTATTATTTGTCATTTAACTAATGTACAATTTATACACTTTTTGTTTTATTTAGCCCCATTATATGTGTTTATTTTATTGTTGTTGTAAAATGTATAAATATTTAATTTTCTTTATAAAGTTTAAAGTCCATATTAAATACACTCACTGCAGTAATTATTTTGTATCAATGTTAAGTGTATTCTAGTCTTAATTATTCTTACAAGTATAAAATGATTGTTTTATGTCAAATGTCAATGGCTTGTGATCTTAATCTTTCAGACAAGATGTTTGGAATATATTTATGTATAAATAAAATAGCAATTGTTAATTACTTAAAAGTTAAATTAGCTTTTGATTATAGTCTTGATAGAGCCTGAGAAAAAAAAGTAAATTCTAGAAAATATATATAATGTTTTTAACATTAGGAAATACTTTTCTTCTAATAACGGTTATTTTAAATTCCAACAGTCCAACAACAGCTGTTTAATGTCATATTTATAAATATTTAATTAAATTGTTTGAAAGTAATATTTAATTAAATAAGAAATTATTGCCATTCTATTCTAAACTTTAACTATTAATTTTTTAATTATTTTGCTTTAAAAAAAGTTCTGCAACTTTTTTTTCTTTTTTTTTTTTAATAAGTCACTTTAAATACTTTTCTAATGTCACTACTAATAGTTAGGGTTCTATAGTTGAAACGAAAAGTCGACTTTTCAACTTTTTGCATTTTATGAAAAGTCGATTTTTCGTCTTTTTGACTTCTTTTGTCATTTAATTAAAGGTCGACTTTTAGACTTTTCGATTTTTAGTATTTTATAAATATGTAGTCGACTTTTTGACGTTTCGACTTCTTCGACTATTTCTTGAATTTTTTTCGAGTTTCTCCGATTATTTTTGTTTTTTTCCGACTTTTTTAGAGTTTTTGGCTTTTTTCCACTTTTTTCGAATTTTCGACTACTTTTGACATTTAGCTACTATTTTAGATTTTTCGACTTTTTACGACTTTTTACGACTTTTCGACTATTTATTTACAAAGTCGACTTTTCCACTTTTTTCATAGACGATAGTCGAGGTTTTTGGGAACAAAATAGTCGACTTCGACTTTTCTATTTTTTTCGACAAAAAGTCGATGTTCGACTTCGACTTTTCTACTTTTTTCGACAAAAAGTCGATTGTTCGATTATTCGAAAGCCGATTTTTAGAACCCTACTAATAGTTAGTAATTGTCTTTAGAATTGTTTCTAGCTGATGGCGTAAGTAAATAAATCGTTTAGAGTACAATTTACTATATAATTTAACTAAATTACGGTAATCATTACTACTTGCTACCTATTTATATCACAACTACTATTAAACTAATCATTAGCTCGTTATATAGTGAAAATAGCCTAACCTTTTGGCCCTAACTAATAGTTTCCTTAGTTTTATAAAGTAAAATTGATAAAATAGTTACGTCGATATCTTAAACTTTAAATTTTCTAGTTAAATTAAAAAAAATTTTTTTATACATATATTATACAAATGGCACGTTTTCTGTCTAGAAATTAAAATAACAAATAAAAAAATGTTTGAAGAATAAAGTTAAAATTATTATAAAAAAAGAACTGATATGCTGATTTAAAGTTTTTAAAAAAGTTTCATTTAAATTAAGATTTTGTGTTTGCAGACACGTTTTGAATATCAAATTTTAAATTATAAAAAAGAGACAAGTATCAAAAAAATCTTTTTATAGCTAAATAATAAAAAAATATATTTGATTTCTTAAATTGAAATATAAAAAAATAACTAAAAAGTGTTTGGCCGTTCATATGATACCCTACATTAGAGGTTGTAATATGACATCTAAGATTAATTTTGTCATGAAACCTTTCTTTACTAAAAAATAAATAAATGTTGGTGAAACAGTTGGTTCGAAATTAACTAGTTTTTTTTGAGTTACAATTTGTGTTAAACTAACTAGTTCTAGAATTGATTCTAAAAGAACCATTTCAAATTCTCGAAGATCGAACTTGGAACCAATGCTATTGCCATCACTTTTATAATCGATTCTCTAAAACAATACTGTGTTTATAAAGAACTTATAAAAAGTTTTCTGAGAGTTAGTTCTTTGGCATTAGAACTATACTGTTAGTAGCGCCATTACTTCTGGAAACTATTCACTGCAAGTATTCTAGGAAGCACTTTTTAGCAGTAGTTTTAAATAACTTCAACTTTAACTTTTAATTAATTTCAACTTTACTTGATTCCAAACGAATATCATTGGAATAGAACTAATTCATGATAGTTCCTAATAAGATTATACCATCAATTGCTAGAAAGTACTTCTAAAAAGTTTTCTAGGAAGCATTTTTTAAATAATTTAACTAATACTTTAAATTAATGTCCTCCATTTAGTCTGATTCCAAACGAATATTATTAAAAAAAGAACTAATACATAACCGTTCCTAATAAAATCGTGCAAAGATTTGTAAGAACTAGTTCAGAAGCGTTCGATTTCCAACAACAATTATTGATGTAAGAATATTTTCAAAACCACTGTATAAAATAGTTGCTATCTCAAACAATAATCACTGAAAGAAGAACTAGTTCCATACTATTACTTTAAAAGTGTACCTGACATCCAAATATGTGCTAGGACTTGTTTTAAGAATGATAATTTTGAGCAATAATCTTCTCTAAAAGAACTAGTTCTTACACAGAACCATTACTGTCGTCATTACTTTGATGGTTGTTATAACTTATTCCCATCATGATTCGATTCAAATGAAAATCTCAAAAAATGAAATTCTTAGCTAAAAACTGTTCCTTAGAACAATCATCCAATGATTCCCTTGAACATGTTTCAAGTTATCAATCAAACGAATATCGTTGATTTAGGATTATCAACTCTATAATGCTTCCATAGAACTGCCTAAATGTTCTGAGATTTCTCGCGAATATTCGATATAGTGAACGAAAATTCTGTTTGAATTGTGATGTTTCCTAAGCAGAATAGTAAGTTTTCATAAGATCAATCATGATCATTTAATTTGAGGCCTAAATATTCAAAAATCGCGAACATTCGTAAGAATGAATGAATATTATGATTGGAAATGTAGTTACTGAAGAACTGAAATCGCGAATATTCCTGAGAATGAATGAAAATCATGATGGGAAAATTATAAAAAAAATAGTTTCAAGAAGAGTAGGTATAACTGCCAAAATGTTCTGGAATTTCTCGCAAATATTCGAGATAGTGAATGAGAACTGAAATCGCGAATATTCCTGAGAATGAAAGAAAGTTATGATGAGAAAATGATTAAAAAAATAGTTTCAAGTAGAGTAGGTATAACTGCCAAAATGTTCTGGGATTTCTCGCGAATATTCGAGATAGTGAAGAGAATTGTGATTGAACATGTAATTAGTTACTGAAGATGTTTCGTAAACAGAATGGCAAGTTTTCAAAACTATTAAAAGAATCAATCAAGCGTCTCTCATCTCTCAATGTTCTAGAATATCTCGCGAATATTCGATAGAATGAATGAATATTATGATTGGATATGTAATTACTGAAGAACTAGTTACGAGGCTAACAATTTCAAATGAATACACTGAATAAAAAACTAGTTTCTAGAAGAGTTCTATAAAATGAATATTGACTTTATAAGACAATAAGAAAATTTTTAATTAAATAACTAATTCCCGAACCGTGGTTTAGAACGCATGTATGCTCTTTAATGTTTCAACAGAACCCGTTCCGAGAATGACGATTTCGAATAAAAATAGATTTCTAGGCATCCCTCCTTTGACAGTTATTTCCATGAACAAGTTCCAAAGTCGAAAATCAAATGCTTCCAAAGAACTGGCTAAATGTTCTGGGTCCATGAAACATGTTTACATGAATATATTTTAAAATGTGAGAGCCTCGGTAGACTAATTGATGTTTTGCTGATTCAAATTTTCAAATCGCAAGAATATATGTACAAGTTTAGTTACCTTTGATATCCGGAAAGAAAACTTATGTTTTCAGTTTACAAATGAACTACTTAAGTTGATTTCTAATCGATTTATACATGATATATTGAATAATCTTTTAAATAACAAGATGACTTTGATGTAATTAAATTAACGCTTATTGCAATTAGTTTATATGAATATGTAAATTATAATTATAAAATGTTTATAGTTTAGTAATTTATTTCTATACAAACAAATATTTAACAAATCTAAACCACTGTTTTATTAAAACAAGAATTTTTGTTTGTTTTTAAATTGACACACGTTTATAGACCTAGAATATGTCTTAAGTATTTGTTTTAATTATTTTTCAAAAAAACTCATGTTAAATACCTGTTTTCAAAACTTTGAAACAAGTAATTTTTTTAAATAAAAATAAAACAGAAGGTAAAAAATACAAAAACTGGATTTGTTATTGACTGGTAGTAGTAATAATTATAGTGAATTATCAATAAATAAGTAATTTGTTATAATTTTCTCTTTTTTTTATTCTAAACTAAACTTGTATAATATTTTACATATTTGTTTGAGAAATAAAAATCTTTATTTATAAACGTTAATTATAAACAAAGCTATTAATTTAAATAATTATTTTCATAATTAACACACAATTACAGTTTAAAATATTCTACTTTCAATTGTTATTATAGTTTTAATTTATTGGATTTTTTTGTTGATTAGTGTTTTATGATTTACAACTCTATTATTTAGAATTAGAAATAATAAAAAAGGGATGTCTAAAGGTGCGTTCACATCTAACAAATATTTGATGAAAAACACAAAATCAAATTTTTTATTGTAGAAATTTTCTTGATCTCAAGAGATTCTTTTAATTGAAAATAATATTAAAACTAATAATAAAAACATTTCTTCTAATATAGATTATGTTTGAATTAAATAATATTTATTTAAAGAAAATATTTGACAGATGTGAACTCATAAATTTAACAGGACAATTACAACAATATATTCCAACTTAACTTAAGTATTAGATTAATAATAACCATAATCTTTGTGTAAATCAACAGAATAGAGTCTTTATTGGGAATCGAACCCACAACCTGCAGACTAATAGACCACCAACTAATCTATTAAGAAAGTCAATAGCGTTAATATTTTTCAACATTATAAAGTATTTGAACGTATTGAAATTAACATCAATTAGTATTTCTGATAATCCTCTCTCTCCCCTTTTGGACTTTAACTCTCCACTCTTATTTGTTAAACTTCTAATATAGCATTTTGAGGTGTTACTTATGGAATATCAATCAATCAAAAAATTTATAAAAATTTTCCATATTTGATCATATTTATTCATTCATTAACTAATAAATTTGTTTAATATTCATTTATATAAATACAATTTTTTTTCTTCTATTAAATTTTATTATACAATAACAGCAATCAAGAGATTTTTTTAAAGGAAATGACTCATTATATTTTTCCTTTTATCAATATTTCAATATATATATTTCAAGATTTTTTTTTTTTTTTCAATTTTTGTTTATTATTTAACAAAAAATTTTGTTAAATTTAAATTACCAGTTTGCAATTTTCCAAAATAAACATCTAGAAATTTCTAATCTTGAAATTTTAAAATATTTTTTTTTGTTAAGAAATCAACCTTTAAGTAATAGTCAACAAATTGTTGTAAAAACTATAAAGTTTAAATTATATATTTATTAGATTAGACTTGCTATTTAAAATTAACTGGTTTATGTTTATTTGTCCAAGAATCGCTTAGTTAATACGTATAGACGTAATAATCGCTATCTCAGCCTCACTGTTGGTAAACATGTCTGTCTGTCGTTCGGTCTTTCAGTATTATAATATGCGCTTTTCTACTCTGTAACTTGGTTTATTATCTAACTAATGTACGTCTAACTACTACTACAGCAACAACAAAAACTTAAAACAACAAATTAAACTCACTTTTTTTACTCGTTTCTAAACTCTTAAATGTGATAACTTGTTTTTAGTTTGGTTTGGCACAGTGTTTTGTCAACTAAATTTTAATTTATAAAAAAAATTAACAAAACATTTTCAGTAATTACCTGTTTAATCATAATTTTCGTAAATTTTTTTGAATATTCGCGAGAATTCCTAGAACATTTTCTTAGATCCTAGCTGAACGGCTCTTAAACCTTTCTTTACAAAGTCTTAAGAACTTGATATTTAGCTAATACATTTTCAATCACAATTACATTTTGATCATAATTTTCGTTCAATTTCTCGAATATTCGCGAGAATTCCTACAACATTTACTTAGATTTCAGCTGCGAGGTACTTGTTTATTTCTTTACAAAGGCTTAAGAATTTGCTATTTAGTAATTACTTTTTCAATCACAATTCTTGTTAACTTTCTCAAATATTCGTGAGAAATTTTAGCCGATTTAACTACCCTCCGAATAAAAGATTCATCTGTTTTGTTTTTCGAATGATTTTGGTTTAAACGATTAATATATTCTTGAACAAGTTTGCTAATAGATTAATAACTCGGAACTATCTTTGATTTTCCTCTAAAAAGCAAACACAGAGTTTTGATCCAAGACGATTTTCTTGGCAATATATTGAATTGAGACTGCCCTAGTAGACTAGTTCGTTGAGTGCTAATTCTATCAGCATCAGAGACTTTGTTTCAAGATTGCAACATTGTTAATTCACTTGTCGCTTAAGATTGCAGAAGTAATTCACTCATTAGTTATCTTAATATGGGGTACTTCTTACATATTTTGAAAAATCTTAAAAAAGAGTTAAAATTTCTTTTTAGGAAAATATAGATTTTATGATCGTTCTTAGAAGGATCATTAAAGATCACTTGAACCTAAAAATCTAGTTGATTTTTGACAGTTGTGATCTGGAAAATCAAAATCCAAATGCTCGAATAAGATTCCAAAAAAAAGTATAATTTGATTATAGCAAAAAATCGTTTTAAAGATCGTTACTGAATCGCTGATGATCATATGAACCTAAAGATAAATATTATTTCTATTTTATTTTGACAATTGTGATCTGGAAAATCAAAATCTAAATGCTTAGCATTTCGAATAAGATTCCAAAAAAAGTATAATTTGGTTATAGCAAAAAATCGTTTTAAAGATCGTTACAGAATCGCTGATGATCATATGAAGCTAAAGATCAATATTATTCCATTTGATAGCAAAGGATCGTAAAACATATTGAAGATATCAGAGAAACTTTCCCTTGGATGCCTTATATTGGGAATAACATTTCATTGTAGTAAAAAGTGGATTTCGAAATCTTGACACGATCATCGAAGATCACATGAATCTCAAGATTAAGAGAATCTTTAATGATGATCAAAAGTGATGCATTATGGCAAAATATTGGCTAAAAAATCCTGACAAGATCATTGAAGATCATAAGAACTGAAAAATCAAGATTCCTTTTCTTTGAAAATATCGTCGAAGAATAAATTGAAAGCTTTGCTTTCTGGAAAACATCATATATATCTAAAAATTAGGATTCCTTTCCCAGAAGATTAAGATTCCTATTCTTGATAGAAAATAATCATTTAAGATCAAACGAAAAGCCTTTCGTTTTTGGAAAATCTGAAAGAAAATTGAAATTAAGATCATTATCCAAATCACTTCGTACACAGACGGAAAAAGAAATATACACGCCTAGTCAAAGTTGTCAAAGTATATACATACGTACGACAACACTATGTAATGTTGACAACATTGCAACAATTCGTTGTCTAAATTTAAATTGTACACACATCCGTTGTCTAAATGTTAACAAACATGGTAAGCTCACTATTGGCAACGTTTGTTAACATTTAGACAACAGATGTGTATAAAATTTAGATTTCGACCACGAATTGTTGCAATGTTGACAACGTTGCGTTGTCAATATTACATAGTGTTGTCGTACGTATGTATATACTTTTACAACAAATGTTATTGAAAAATTATAAACTCTTTGTTGTCAATTTGGTACCAGGCGTGTATATTTCTTTTTTTCTCTGTGTAAAGTTACGAATACTTTTATTTGAAAGAAAACATCGTTGAAGTACAAATTAAAAGCTTTGTTTTCTGGAAACAATAGGTTTTTAGATCATAACATTATCACTGGAGATCATATGAATATGCAAATTATGATTCCTTTTCTTGACAAGAATCAAAATCTTTTTTAATATCATTACCCAAATCAAAGATCAAAATACTTTTCTGATAAGAAACGATTATTGTAGATCAAATTTGTTAAAGATTCCTTTTTTAGCAGAAAACGTTTTTATTGATCGTTTTCTCGTTTTTAAAATCGTAATAAAAAGAGATCTTTAAAATCATAGAAACCTAAAGATATAGATTATATGAGATAAATAATTTCAACTCTGATCTAAGAAATATTTTACCTACAAAAGTTGTCACAATTTTGACTTAAGATATTTTTTGTTTAAAATCATTGTAATCGTACTGATCGAAGAAATTTTTTGTTTTCAAAAATGATCTCAGAATTGATCTGAAGAATTTTTATTCTGCCAAAATTTTCTCTATCTTTTTTTGATACATTTTTTGTTTTGAACACCCTTAAAATCTTAATCTGAGAAGATTTTTGACACAAAAAAAAAGTTTTCAATAAATATTACTCATACTACCAGTAGTTCGAATATGTTTCTATAAAAAAAATTTTCCAAAATTATAAAATAAGAAAATTTTAATAAAAATTTTCCTATTACCAAAAGAAAAGCGAAACAAAAAAATCACTGTAATGCGTGACACTTTAATTTCTGAGAAAATTAAAAAAAAAAAAAAAAAAACGTAAAAATACACATTACTTTTGTTTTTAAATGATTTTTGTTTTGTTGTTTAAGTTGTTGTGGTTATTGACGTTGTAGTATTTTTTTTAAATTTTATTTTCTGACCACTCCAACTCGAATACAACTAAAACAGCTATTACTACTAGATAAAATGCAAAAAAAATCTCAAAAAAAATTACTATAAAAATGTCTACTAATTTTGTAAACTGGTATTAAATGATTGCAAAACGCAATATTTTTATATATTAGATAGATGGTTATATATAACTAAAAAACACATGCATATATACATACATATGTACATATGTATATAGCTAAGTATCTCAGTTGTAGTAAATGTAATTGCTGCTGCTATTTTTTTTTTTGCAAAAGTTTAGATTTAAAGTGTGTTAGTAGTTAAAAAATAGATGGATGTTGTTTATAGCTTTAGCTGCTAAAGTTACTAGTAGCAGATTACAGTTAAATATGTATCTCAAAAAAAATACTCTTTGAATATCTGTGTTTAGTTTAGTGGTTTATTATTACAATTTAATAAAAACATACATACTAACATACTTACATACATATATAAACTGTTAAGCTAGTTATTGCCTGTTACCTGCCATTGCATGGTAAGGCATGCCTTATGCATCAAATATGCATGTTAATTTTTCTTAAAAATTTTTTTTACTTTAATACTACAAGTTCGTTTGAAATTTTCGCAAAATTATACAAATTCAATTTATTATACAGTTTTTGTTTTAAGTTTACTTATTAAATGTAACGCATTTGTGTTTGAAATTTAAAATATAATTATTTAATCGGAAGTTTAGGTCAGTTTTACTCACATACATATGAACATATATATGCAAATAAAACGCATGAAATGTTTGCAAAAGTTTTTATTACAAAAAATATTTAATCTTTTAAATTGTCTTAAAATTGCGAGCAATTTGAGAGGATTTATTTTAAAACGTTTTTTTGAAAAAAATTGTTTATTTGTAGAATATTTCATTGAATTTAATACTAGTTTTTCACAATTTCCGTTATTTAATCAGGGCCAAGATGATAATGCGAAACGTTTCAATTCAATGATATTGTTAATTAAATACTTAAAGTTGTTAATAATTATGGTTTTTACTATTGAGTTATAAGCAAATAATGTGTTATGTAATAAATATTAAATTAATAATGATTTTTACATAAAAATTTTAGAACGAAAATTATTACTGTTTCCAATGGAATTTAATTTGAGGTGACTTAAGTCTATAGTCTAGTATATAGTTTAGTCTATAGTCTAGTGTATAGTATAGACTATAATCTAAGCTATAGTCTAGTCTAGAGTCTTATATATAGTCTAATCTATAGTCTAGTGTAGTCTAGTCTATAGTCTAGTCTAGTCTAGTCTAGTCTAGTCTAGTCTAGTCTAGTCTAGTCTAGTCTAGTCTAGTCTAGTCTAGTCTAGTCTAGTCTAGTCTAGTCTAGTCTAGTCTAGTCTAGTCTAGTCTAGTCTAGTCTAGTCTAGTCTAGTCTAGTCTAGTCTAGTCTAGTCTAGTCTAGTCTATAGTCTAGTCTATAGTCTAGTCTATAGTCTAGTCTATAGTCTAGTCTATAGTCTAGTCTATAGTCTAGTCTATAGTCTATAGTCTAGTCTATAGTCTAGTCTATAGTCTAGTCTATAGTCTAGTCTATAGTCTAGTCTATAGTCTAGTCTATAGTCTAGTCTATAGTCTAGTCTATAGTCTTAGTCTAGTCTATAGTCTAGTCTATAGTCTAGTCTATAGTCTAGTCTATAGTCTAGTCTATAGTCTAGTCTATAGTCTAGTCTATAGTCTAGTCTATAGTCTAGTCTATAGTCTAGTCTATAGTCTAGTCTATAGTCTAGTCTATAGTCTAGTCTATAGTCTAGTCTATAGTCTAGTCTATAGTCTAGTCTATAGTCTAGTCTATAGTCTAGTCTATAGTCTAGTCTATAGTCTAGTCTATAGTCTAGTCTAGTCTAGTCTATAGTCTAGTCTATAGTCTAGTCTATAGTCTAGTCTATAGTCTAGTCTATAGTCTAGTCTATAGTCTAGTCTATAGTCTAGTCTATAGTCTAGTCTATAGTCTAGTCTATAGTCTAGTCTATAGTCTAGTCTATAGTCTAGTCTATAGTCTAGTCTATAGTCTAGTCTATAGTCTAGTCTATAGTCTAGTCTATAGTCTAGTCTATAGTCTAGTCTAGTCTATAGTCTAGTCTATAGTCTAGTCTATAGTCTAGTCTATAGTCTGGTCTATAGTCCAGTCTATAGTCTGGTCTTTAGTTTAATCTATTGTATAGTCTATAGACTAGTCTACTGTCTAATTAGTTTTAAACTGAGAAATTTTTATTAAAAAATTGTTGATTGTGATTAGAATAGTCACTCAAAACTCTAATTCAGCAAAAAATAATCTTCGTCTAGAATAAATCATCATCTGCTATATCTCTCGCTGGGCCTATAAAAAATAAGTTAAATTTTGAACAAAGACATCTAGATTTCCATCATATAAAAATGTCATTCACACCAACTAAATATTTCAGAAAAAAGTAACTCACTAACTAAACAGAAATATATATGTATATTATTCACCAAACAAATAGATAGATAATAACAATATTTCTTTGCAAATATACAAAATTCAAATTATTATTTTTATTTTTCTATTATATAATACAAATAAACATCAATTAGTAAGACTCAAATTGAAATGAAAACAAAAACAAGAAAAGAAAATCCCCTCAATGATAAAAACAACATTACTAAACAATTTCCAAAATAGTAGAATTAACAAAAATTCAAAAACATAAAACAAATCAGCTACAATTTTCTTGTTAAGTCAGCAAAAATTAAAACAAATCAAAATAATAGTTCTTATTACGAATATTAAGATAATGAATAAAAAATAATATAGTTTTTTTTTTTTAATGGTAAAACCATCAACAGTTTGAACACTCGTACACACACACTTAGACACCCCTCTCAAAATGTTGTAATCTTCAGGCAATGTTGCTTGTAACTGCAACAGCAACCTCAGCTGTTTATTGTTTATTATAAAATGCAACAATTTTAAAAACATTACAGCTGCTTGCCACAAAAGCTTTGAAACCGAAAGTCTCTTCAGTGAGCAACATGAACATAAAAGTGGTAAGACCAGTTGCAATTTTGACCAAAATGTTGAAAACACTAAACAAACCCATTTAGACCGACTTATCTGCTCAGATTGTCTGTAAGTTTGTTTATGCAGCATGCAACAGGTTTTTGAACGCCGGTTTACATAAATATCGATTTTTTTAACTTTTTTTTATTGAAGTTGAAATTTGTAATCTTTTGAGTTGAGTGACTCAATTCATTGAAGAGAATCATTGAATGTAAAAAAAATATGCATGGATTTCATAAATTTCTTATGCGATAACTTTTAGGAGTGTGTTTATAAATATAAATATTTAAAAGAAGAAATAAGTAAATTGTTTACACCGTTGCCAATGAAATTTTAAAAAAGTTAGCTCGATGAAGTTAAATTCTTTGTTTGTTGAAGAGTGGCAAATGGAGAGAAAAATTCTCTCAGAATTAGAAACACTGTTTTTAGCTGAAACATTAAAATTGTTGGAAATAGTGTTGTTGATGTTTTTTTTTTTTCTGCCAGATCACCAGTTTGACGACAAATCTCATTTAACAACAATGCAATGACAATCCACATTGAGAAGTATTAATGGGGTTTCTAGTGTCACATATAATTTCTGTACATGAATGTGGCAGAAAAAAAACAAATATTTATCTTAAAATAAAAATCCCGCTTATTTCCACTCATTCGACGAAAAAATCGCTCAATTGGTGGTTTTATGTAAAATTCATTATTTTTAAATTTTTGTTATGGGATTTTTTTCTCTCAATATCGGCTCAGTTCATACATAATGAAAATATGTAGCTGTAGCAACAACAACTAACAAATTCGCTTTTTGTGCAATTTGGGGAATTATGTCATCGGAAAAACCAAAACTAAAACAACAAATTTCAAGAAATATTACTCTAGTACTGGTACTATTGATGTGTCTGTCGATCTACAAACATTTCATATGATTGGTGTCCATTCATTATGGACACAGAAACACACATTCACCAGTGTGTTAAACAAAAATAATAATTGTTGTTGAGGTAGGCAATGGGAACAAACACGAGAGCCAACACAAGTTTATTGGGCTAAAACCAACAGCAACAAAAAAAAAAAACAACAATAAATTTTAAAACAAAAATATCATGTTAAAAAACTGAAAACTAAAGCAAAAGTTGTTTTATGGAAGAATTTGCTGATGTATTGATTTTTTTAGTTTTTGTAAAAAAAAATAAAAAATTTTTTGAAGTTGTGGGTATGTAAGAGGGGGAGGTTACGTTTTGTTTATAGGGCTTCAAGGTGGTGAGAGTATTAACTTTTATTATGACGATTATAACATAGTTTTCTTTTTTTTCGTAAATTAGGTTAAATAAATAAAAGGGCAATAATTCAATATAAGGAAATAATTTCCTTTTTGTGGTTTTATTTGCTAATGAGATTTTTAATATTAAAAACCTATCAATGGACTATTGACTAGACTATAGACTAGACTAGACTATATACTAGACTATATACTAGACTATAGACTAGACTATAGACTAGACTATAGACTAGACTATAGACTAGACTAGACTAGACTATAGACTAGACTATAGACTAGACTATAGACTAGACTATAGACTAGACTATAGACTAGACTATAGACTAGACTATAGACTAGACTATAGACTAGACTATAGACTAACTATAGACTAGACTATAGACTAGACTATAGACTAGACTATAGACTAGACTAGACTAGACTATAGACTAGACTATAGACTAGACTATAGACTAGACTATAGACTAGACTATAGACTAGACTATAGACTAGACTATAGACTAGACTATAGACTAGACTATAGACTAGACTATAGACTAGACTATAGACTAGACTATAGACTAGACTATAGACTAGACTATAGACTAGACTATAGACTAGACTATAGACTAGACTATAGACTAGACTATAGACTAGACTATAGACTAGACTATAGACTAGACTATAGACTAGACTATAGACTAGACTATAGACTAGACTATAGACTAGACTATAGACTAGACTATAGACTAGACTATAGACTAGACTAAAGACTAGACTATAGACTAGACTATAGACTAGACTATAGACTAGACTATAGACTAGACTATAGACTAGACTATAGACTAGACTAGACTAGACTATAGACTAACTAGACTATAGACTAGACTATAGACTAGACTAGACTAGACTAGTCTAGACTATAGACTAGACTAGACTATAGACTAGACTATAGACTAGACTATAGACTAGACTAGACTATAGACTAGACTATAGACTAGACTATAGACTAGACTATAGCTAGACTATAGACTAGACTATAGACTAGACTATAGACTAGACTATAGACTAGAATATACTAGACTATAGACTAGACTATAGACTAGACATCTAGACGACTAGACTATAGACTAGACTATAGACTAGACTATAGACTAGACTATAGACTAGACTATAGACTAGACTATAGACTAGACTATAGACTAGACTATAGACTAGACTATAGACTAGACTATAGACTAGACTAGACTTAGACTAGACTAGACTAGACTATAGACTAGACTATAGACTAGACTATAGACTAGACTATAGACTAGACTATAGACTAGACTATAGACTAGACTATAGACTAGACTATAGACTAGACTATATAGACTAGACTAGACTAGACTATAGACTAGACTATAGACTAGACTATAGACTAGACTATAGACTAGACTATAGACTAGACTATAGACTAGACTATAGACTAGACTAGACTATAGACTAGACTATAGACTAGACTATAGACTAGACTATAGACTAGACTATAGACGATTCTGCGACATGGCGATTAGATGCCACCATCAAAGTAAGCATCCCCCACAAGAGGTACCCTCTAGAGAGGTGTAAATAGAAGAGTGACGTCTTCGTGGTTCCTCTAGTCAAACATCAAACCCAGAAGCGTCTGTCTCATAGTGAGCGGCTTTCTGGTCAGCGTCTGTTTCCCATGTTAGGGACGGCTGTAAGAGAAAACAAACTCCTGGCGGCAGGTAAAAAACGCTACGGGTAGGATCCCGGAAAATAAAACAAAATATGGAAAAGTCCCAGAATGAAACAAATGTTACGGTGCAGGGAGTAATGACCCCAGTACCGGCGGCTGAGTGTAGTGAGCAAGCAGGCTACCCGTCGTCGTTATCCCACGACTGCAATGCTACTCCGGTTTCGAGCTTGGCTGGAGTAGCAGATAATGCTACAAGTACCAATAAGGGAAATATTCCCCCCCATAGACGTTCCGCCACAAAAAAGTCTAATACTTTGAGCGGTGGAAATGAGCAAAGTCCGAAGCAGAAGTATGGTGCCTTCGTAGAACTCGGAAACCTCATAGTTGACCTCATGGATTACGTTAAACCTCGAAACAACGTCCATATTCCCATCAAGGAGCAAGTGATTGCAATAAGGGCTGCGTATATTAAAACACGTGACCTCATTGAGCAAGGAAATCCTGTAATAACCCGTGGATATGCTGAACAGCAAACACAAACCTCTCCAAAAATTTGGCCTGGTAAGAGGGAGCCAAAACGAAAGACCGATAAAAGTGATGTGGCTCCGAAGATGCCAACTCCAAAAAGGGTAAAACATACTCCGCAAAGTAAAGAAAGCTCTGCGAAGCCAGAAGCAGTAGAAAACATGGAAGCTTCGAAACCAAAAGTAAGTAAACAAAATTCGGAAAACGATTGGATCACTAAGAAAAACAGAAAGAAGAATAAATTCCGCAAGCCAAAGCCGGATAAAATCATAATATCCTCAAAAGGTAATGCATCATATGCCGATATATTAAAGAAGATTAGAACAGATCCCGAATTGAAGGGGCTTGGAGAAGAAGTAACCAAAGTCCGTAGGACTCAAAAAGGCGACATCCTTTTAGAATTAAGGAATGAGACACAAACTACAGGTGAACAATTTAGCGAGTTATTACAAAACTCACTAAAAGGAGAAGTCGAAATCAAGACACGAAAAGAAGAAAAAATACTACTTTGTAAGGATCTGGACGATGTGACTACAAAGCAGGAAATATGCGAGGCTTTTAAAAGGGAACTAGATGTGCCCGAACTAACCGAAAATATGGTTCAATCTATGTGGACGACATATGGTGGTACTCAATCTGCCAGAATAAGTCTACCGGTTGTCATAGCAAGAAGAGCGATCGATCTCCGCAAAATAAAGATAGGATGGTCCATATGTCGCATTCGAGAAAAGTCGACACTCACAAAGTGCTTTCGGTGTCTGGAATTCGGCCATATTTCAAAGTTTTGTATGGCAGAAACTGACAGATCCAAAAAGTGCATAAAATGTGGACTTGATGGACACATCGCAAAAAACTGTAAAGGAGAACCTAACTGTATGTTATGCAATGCCAAAGGAGAAGGAGACCTTAAACACGTAGCAGGAAGCTATAGGTGTCCTGTCTTTCAGAAGGCTTTGAGTAAAGGAAACAAATGAATTTTATCCAACTCAACATAAACCACTGTGCCGCAGCCCAGGATCTCCTATCACAGATCATTTGCGAACAGAAGATTGATGTCGCAATCATATGCGAACAATACAAAAATCTAGAAAATATTATTTGGGAAAGTGACTCATCAATGAGATCAGCAGTATGGGCATGTGGAAACAAAGCCATAGAAGAAGGAATGAAACAGC
Organism: Lucilia sericata; assembly: GCF_015586225.1. NCBI lineage: Eukaryota > Metazoa > Arthropoda > Insecta > Diptera > Calliphoridae > Lucilia > Lucilia sericata. The sequence goes on from NW_023994755.1 coordinate 184,680, forward strand.
CAAAAGAAGGCTTTGCTAGAGCTAAGATAGGAGGAATATACATTTACAGTTGCTACATGTCTCCAAACATATCACTGTCCAATTTTGAAAAACTGGTAGATAATCTAGTAAAAGACGCGGCCGAACACAACCCAGTTGTTATCGGAGGAGATTTCAATGCCTGGGCAAGAGACTGGGGAAGCCGAAGAACAAACGAAAGGGGAACAATACTGCTAGATGCCCTTTCAAGACTCGACGTGGTCCTGGCAAATAACGGGGAAACTTATACCTTCAGACGAGGTGGTATTGGATCAATAGTCGATTTAACATTTGTTAGTTCTAGCCTAGCCAGAGACATGGACTGGCAGGTAAGTGAACAATACACGCATAGCGACCACCAGGCGATTTTATTCGAAATAAAAACCAGGGGCCCTAAACGTGTACCAAGAGAGAAGTCAACATTCCATGGATGGGCAAAGGAAAAATTCGATCCGGATGTATTTGAAGAAACATTCGGTAGCCAGCAAATCGATGTAGGCACAGTAAATGGCATGACCGACCAAATCACTGCAGCACTAAAGTACGCATGCGATGCATCCATGCCATCAAAAAGATCGAACAATAGAAGGAGGGAAAACTATTGGTGGAATGACACCATAGCAGCTCTGAGAAGCGAGTGCTTGAGAACCAGAAGACACTACCAAAGAAGTAGATTGCGCCCAAACCAAGAAGCAATGAGAGATGCATACCATCAGGCAAGAAAAGACTTAAAGAAGGCCATTAACCAAAGCAAATCTGATAGCTTTAAGCAACTTTGTAATGAAGCAGACTCAAACCCTTGGGGAAACGCGTACCGGGTAGTTATGTCTCGGCTGAGGGGAAAAAAGTCTCAACAAATCACGTGTCCATGTCTCATAGACAAAATAGTGAACGTATTGTTTCCAGAAGGTGAGCCCTACATAGATGTGTCTCCCAATATCCTTCAAAGACTAGACTATAGACTAGACTATAGACTAGACTATAGACTAGACTATAGACTAGACTATAGACTAGACTATAGACTAGACTATAGACTAGACTATAGACTAGACTATAGACTAGACTATAGACTAGACTATAGACTAGACTATAGACTAGACTATAGACTAGACTATAGACTAGACTATAGACTAGACTATAGACTAGACTATAGATTAGATTATAAGCTAGTATTTAAGTATTCCAAATAAAATTAGTCACAATTGCGGCAAATTTATTAAAATTCCAAATGATGTTTTCAATATTTAATAAAAATTCTGGGAAATAAATCACTGCTATTTAAACAATTTTCTTTAAATTCATGCATGACTAACAAATAAATATTTCTTTTTTTCCATTTCATAGTTTAGTTTAGCATTAAGCCATAAATTCTTCATTTTTATTGGTCAATAAGCGTTTTTGTTTATAAAGAAAAACCGAAATAACAACGTAAATTTCAAAACCTCATTTATAGTTTCAATTTTTCGCTTAATGTTGATTACCATAATATTTGCTACTCATACGAGAAGTACTGCTAAAATAGTATTAGTAGCGTTTGAGTATAATTTCTTGTTAAATTTTATTTTTTTTTTAGTTAAATACATAGACTATTTTTTTTTGTTAATTTAAAGTGGCGGTTTTTCATTTAATGTTTGGTTTTTTTTCGTTACAAGTTGCCTTGTAAATTTACGTTTCTTTTTCTAGTCGATTTCTTATTGTTAGTTATAGTAATATTGGTCAGTGTGGTAAGACACTGTTTCCCATCAAGTTGAAGGAAAATTAAAAAGAAAAATTTTTTATTTTTGAGTAAAAAGTATTTTCAATTATAACTTTTAAATGGTTGATGGAAAGTAAGTTTTAGTAGTTTGCATTTTTTTGCTCACATTTAGTTTTATTTGCCATTTGGAAACAGTGTCTTTGATAAATTGAAAACTACTCTACACACATGAATTGTTTAAATAAAATATTTTCTTTTTTTTATTTTAATTTGTTTAAAATATTAAAGCTCTTGCAAGAGCTTTTTTTTGTTATTGTTATTATCATTGTTGTAATATATAATAAGTAGTCTACGATTTTTTTTGCAATTGTTTGTTTATTTGTTGCTAAAATAATTTATAATAAATTTATTGCGAAATATTTTACACTTAATCTACCGGTTTGCACTAATGTTGAAAAATCAAATCAAAATATAAGTGTATGAAAAAAATTAAAAAAAAAATAATTGTTTAAAAAAATGTGGATGTTGATTGTTAAAAAAAGAGTGAAAAAAATAAAGAAAAAAATATGAATATTAACACGTTTGTAGTCATATTGAAAGGTAGGTCAATTTGTTATAAAATGGGGTCGAGTTGTGGTACATAGTTTGCAAATACAATCAGCTGCAAAAAATTATGGCAGACAAAAATTATAACAATAAGATAAACATCTATTAAATAATAATTTTTGTCTGTTTGAAATAGCCTGCAGCTTTAAGTAGATAATTAATGAAAAAAAGTAAAGTTTGGGTTTAAAAAATATTTCAAATATTTGAGGGGAGAGCCATAGAGGTAGAAATAAAAAAGATACTTGTTGCCATGATTCATCGTATGGTATGTTAACAATTTTATTTTGTTTTTGTTAATTAATGATTATTTCTCATGTTATTAATCGATTAGGTGTATGTTATTAATTAGTAGACCGACTCAAAATCTAAAGGTTTTTCCTTTACTTTTTTTGAATAGGCATTTTATTTAACTAGAACAAAACAAAACATACAAAAACAAAATAATTGCCTCAAACCTAACTGACAGTTGGATAAAGCTATAACAAAGAGTGATTAAAATATTAATACAACACTGTAAATGAGTATAAACTTCGATCTAACTCAGTTAACATAAATGTCTTTTTTTAAAATTGTTATTTTTAAAAATTTCTAAAATCCATTACAATATGGGAAAAGTTTTCCTGGTATAGGTTGGATTTGACCTCGAACCTAAAAATTTCTATTGATATAATGGTGATTATTTTGTTCCTGGTCTTCTCAAGAACGATAACTGATGTGTTTGGTAAAACAAAAATGTTTGTCAGAATTATTCGCGAGTATTTTTGAGCTGGAAAGAATATTAGTAAATTTGTTCCACAATCAGTTCTATTCGTTCATTAAGAATGTAAAGGATAATGCTGATTTCTTAGTTTTCGCTCTTCTCAAGAATGATCACTGATCTGTTTGATAAAACCAAAATGTTTTCCTGAATCATTCGCGAATATTTCTAAGCTTGAAAGAATATTAATAAAATCATTTCACATCCACTTTAAAGAATTAAGAATATAAAGAATAATGTTAAGTTCTTACTTCTCGCTCTTCTCAAGAATGATCGCTGATTTGTTCGATAAAACTAAAATCTAAGTTTTTCGCGAGTATTTCTAAGCTTGAAAGAATATTAAGAATATTAATCAATTAATAATTATTGCCAATATGTACATAGCTAAGTTCATGCTCTTCTTAAGTACGATCACTGATCTGTTTGATAAAACCAAAATGTTTGGCTGAATTATTCGCGAGTATTTCAAAGCTTAAAAAAAATATTAACAAAATTATTTCACATTCAAAATTCTCTATTCCTTCATTAAAAATGTATAGAATAAGGCTGATTTTTTAGTTCCCGCTCTACTCTAGAATGATCACTGATCTGTTTGATAAAACCAAAAATGGTTGCCTGAATTATTCGCGAGTATTTCAAAGCTTGAAAGAATATTAACACATTCACTTCAAAATTCTCTATTCCTTCATTAAAAATGTATAGAATAAGGCTGATTTTTTAGTTCCCGCTCTACTCTAGAATGATCACTGATCTGTTTGATAAAATCAAAAATGTTCCCGCTCTACTCTAGAATGATCACTGATCTGTTTGATAAAACCAAAAATGTTTGCCTGAATTATTCGCGAGTATTTCTGAGCTTGAAAGAATTATATTATTAATAAAAGTATTTCACAATCAATTTAAAATCTTCTATTCTATGATCACTCATCTGTTTGATAAAACCAAAATTTTTGCCTGAATTGTTCGTGAGTATTTCTAAGCTTGAAAGAATATTAATAAAAGTATTTCATATTCACTTCAAAATTCTCTATTCCTTCAAGAAGGATCACTGAATCAGTGTCGGACTGTGATCTGTTTCATAAAACTAAAATTTTTGCCTGAATTATTCGCGAGTATTTCTGAGCTTAAAATAGTATTAGTAAAGTAAATTAGATAAATATGTTCTTTTAGAGCCGTAAAAGGGTTTTAGTAAATCTCAACATAAATAAGTATCCTAGTACAAATTATTTATCAGCTCTGATCTTGTGCACTTCGATGTTATATCGTTCGTTGGTAAATTCAATAGATTAGTCCATAGACTAGTAAATAGACTACTTAATAGTGGAATCTATATAGATATTCTGTATAAAAAACAATTTGAAATTTTCCATAATTTATTTCAAAGGAATACCTAAGTACTTTAATTAAAAATTAAAAATAAATACATTGTTATGATTGCAATTTTTTTTTAAATTTCTCCGAATTTACGTTTAGTTTTTTTTATAAGTTAAATTATAAAATTTGTGTTAATTTTTAAATGTATTCAGTGACGGATTCGCTATATTTTGTAATATTTACCTGTTACGATTTGTATTATTACTTATTTTATTTACAAAATGATTTTCAAGTTTTTTGTTTATATTCAGGGGAAACTTTTGGTAATAATTTGTTGTGTAATTAGAAATAATGAGAAGGGTATATTTATATAAATTTGCATTCCGTTGGTAATTTCATTCGAAAAGGTGAAGAAATTATATGTTTATTTTTTCGAGAATATTCCAAGAGCTTTGTAATTTTTAGAACTCGAATTATAAAGTAAACTTTTTGTTTAAGAAAGTAGATAATAGTCGAAAATCACAAAAGTTTCCAAACCAGTTTGTCCCTTAAGACCTCTTTTTAAAGAATTAATATAAATTAAATTGTTTTTTCATCAGTCGTATGTTTAAATTTTAAAGAATCTAAATTAGTTTTGTTTAATTTTATTCGATTTTTTTTTAATTTTTACTTTTTTCGCGAATATTCCAGGAATTTATTTGAATAAATGCAAATCTTTAAAAAAAAAAGTATAAACTGCAAATGACATTCCAGATGTTATGGAAACAAAAATAGATATTTATGACTTTAGCCTTCATAGTTGGGATTAAAACTAAACTAATAATTTAAATTATGTTTTAATTACATTCATCCAAAATTTTTTTATTTTTATTTTTTTCGCGAATATTCCAGGAATTTATTTGATTAAATGTGAATCTATGTAAAAAAGTGTAAAATGAAAATGACAGTCAAATAGATATGGAAACAATAAGATGTAAATATGACTCTAGTCTTCATTATTTTTTTTTCGCGAGTATTCCAGGAATTATTTGATTAAATGCGAATCTATGTTGATATGGAAACAAAAAGAGATAAATATGACTCTAGTCTTCATGAATAGTGCCCTCAGTTTGGATTAAAGCTAAAGAAATCGTGTTGTCTCTTAGGACGTATTTAGAAGAATTGGTTTAGAACCAATTGCATCATCAACAGTTTTAGGTCTAGATTTTAAATTATGTAAATTACTCTTTTATCGGATTTATTTTTTCGCGAATATTCCTAGAGCATCATGAACAGATTTAGGTCTAGATTCTAAATTATTTAAAATACTCTTTTTTATCAGATTTATTTTTTCGCGAATATTCCAGGAATTATTTGTTTAAATATGAATCTATGTAAAAAAATATAAGCAGGAAATGACAGAAAGGAGATAAATATGACTAGTCTAATTTAAATTACTTTTGAATTACATTCATCCTAAATATTTTTAATTTTTACTTTTTTCGCGAATATTCCAGGAATTAAATTGATTAAATGTGAATCTATGTAGAAAATAAATAAAAATTACTATTTTTAGAAATTAAAAAAAAAAATATTTATTTATTTTTAATAAAATATTGTAAAGCGTGTTAAATAATCGGAACAGCCGAATTTATCACTGTTATTCGTTTTTGTTATAAATATATTAAATTTATTATTTACTTTTTATACATTTCATCATTTCTATTATTATTAATAATAATAAAAAAACCCCAATTTACAAGTTTCTTAAATTTTTATTTAATTGTTCTGATAATTAAATTTTATAACAATAAAATTCTGAAAAATTTTTATTATAAATTTCAGATAATATGTCACAAATGTTAGCATAACTGTAAATATACATTTTTAAATTTAGAAAACTTAAGAATTTGTCATAAATCGTTAGTTACAAAATAATCTAAAATGGTGATCTTTTTCCTAAGAAAATTTTTAATGTTTTAATATTTTTTTTATTAACCCTCAAACAGTCACGTTTAAGACATTTTTATAAATCTAAAAAAATTTTAATAGTTTTTCTTAATTATTACTGCGTATACATTCCAAAATATCTCTTTTAATTTAAAATTATTGGATTTAATCTCTTAATCATTTTTAAAAGGTTAAAATCATATTTCAAGCCTTACTAAGTTTCATGAACATAAAATTTACCTTATGGGTACGCTTTATACAATTATATATTTTAATTATTAAACATTTTTAATAACTATGCACTATGGGGTCATGATTTTAATATTAAATGCATAACATTTTTTTTAAATATTAAATTAACGGATTACTAGGTTGGTTTCTTAGGAAATAAACTAAATTAAAATATAAAATAATAATAATAATAAAAACCCAACAATTTATTTACCTCAATGACCTTGGCATAAAGACAGGCATAAACATGTTTACATACTTGAATGAAAACATATTAATCGTAAGTACGACGAGGTAACGCGGACTTGGTGAGACATATTATAAACAAATATTACAACAATATTTCTACATCGACTTGAGTGAGTGTAAATAACATTCAAAAAGATTATATATATATTTTTTATTTAAAAATGATGTCTATCAACATGATGTACAGACATCATCAGTTCATTATATATAATGATAATAATGATGTTGTACTTGTACTTAATGTAAAAATTAAACAAATCTAAATAAATAGTAGTAATGATTTAATTTTAAATTTTAGAGAAATTTTTTGTTAAAGTTTAATTTAATCATCTTTAAAACTAGTTGAGGAATTTAGCACTTATTTAATTTATTAAAATAAATTTATTTGGGTATGAAAACTTTAGCCGTTTGTATAAAATATTTATAATTATGTTCTTAAGTGCTAGAATAAGTTCTAGACTTACACGATTATTATTTTTAAAATTAAAAAATAATTAAGTTAAAATACTTGATTTTATTATCATGACTATTAAAAAGATTTTTTATTATCTTTAAGTATGTATGAAGTATTTTAAATATATTTGTTAAGAAATTGCTTAGTAGTAGTATTAATTTAAATCGAAATAATTAACTAACTTTTTGTGCTAATTTTAAGGTACTATTTTGTTCAAAATAGCTCAAAAGTACTTTGTTTTTAAAATTTAGTCGGAGATCTGAAAAAAATTTATATAAATTTTTCGAGAATATTCCAAGAATTTTGTAATTTTTACAACTCGAACTACAAATCGAACTTTTTCTGATAGAATCGAAAATTACAGAAGTCTATAAGTTCCAAAAGTCGACTTTTTTACAATGAACTGCTGCTTAATTATAAGTACGAAACGAAGCTAAAACGAACGAACGATAACAAAAATTATTCAAATTATAAAATCCTTGTTGTAAACTAGTATGTCCCCTAAAAACTCTTTTCACCAGTCTTATGTTCATATTTTAAAGAATCTACATTATTTTTGATTAATTT